>NC_092513.1:60011870-60191870 GCF_047511675.1 Marmota flaviventris
TCATTAAGGGACAGAGAGGTATATATACATAACTAAATACACAGCTTAACTTAATTAACATAAACTAGATATAGCAGTCAACCAATAAGGAATCATCATCTTAATGATTGTACACAGCTTAACTTAATTGACATAATATAGACACAGCAGTCAGTCATTAAGGAATCTCTATCATCCTAATGGCTCACTGGCTTTACTTCACAAACCACTCCCTCTGGGAAAGTGCCAGGTGCCATCTTGACTTGTTTATGGACCCTAACATCTCCCCCTTTTGTTTAATTTAAATAACAAGTATGTGGCTTAGGTACTGTGCCTGTTTTAGGTTGTCCAATACTACATATGGTCCTTAACCGTCACTGGGTGGTCTGATCTCAAATCGTCAGCCTCCTGTCTTAGTTTGGTACCATTGTAATTGGATCTTACCCGTCTTTGACTACTGGCCCAACACACTCAGCCACACTTGTGGATAACAACCATAGTGGTTTTTACACAAACACCATAAATAATCTGCCACAAGCAGAAGGGGAGGATACAAAATGCCAGGATACCAAGCCAATTGATGGCTCCAAGTAAGAAGCCCTTGGAAAAATTGTACCACAGATGACACCATCAGCAAAGATACTGGGTACTACCACAATTCGTTGCATCCACAGATAGTTCACAATGCATATAAGTAACACATAGTCCAGGTAAATTACAGTCCAGGTAAGTTCACAGTCCAGGTAAATTCACAGTCCAGGTAAGTTGAATCACAGTCCAGGTAAGTTGAATCACAGTCCAGGTAAGTTCTGCAGACAGCTAGCTTAAATCACAGTCCAGGTAAGTTCTGCAGGCAGCTAGCTTATGATGATCCGAAGTCTTGTCTGGTTCTCAGCAACACTGGAAATTCTTCCACCCTCATCCTCACTGGCACTGGGGGAAGGCAGGAACTCCTGCAATGCTGGCTAAAGAAAATCCATTAGCATTCCACTAAGAAAACAACCCCTTCTGAACAATTTAGTACATTATCTCAAGGTTTTTTACATTTGAAATAGGCCTTAAAGGTGCTCATTACTCATTAGCCTCCAGGTGTGGGAGAACCATTGTAGTTATTGACATTGGAAATAACCAAACATCAGGGGCATCAGGCGCATCCTACAAGCCGGCTGTAGCATCCCCTGGCAGTCCCAGATGGCCCGGGGAGTGTCCTGGACTCAAACTGCCACCGGGCACAGGGAGTGAAAGCTTGCGAGACTGTGCCTCCAGGTCAGGTCTGGATTTGGGCTCGCAGCAGTGGCGTCCCACTCCCCGGGCTGGGGTGGGGAAGGGCCGGTTGCTGCTGCCGCTTGAAAAGTCCTTGCTGCACTGTGTCTGGCTCGCACATGCAGCAGCCTCGGCGCCTCTTCACGCATCCTCTGGTAATGAAAAGTATTTAGTAGTAGCCTTTTGTTGCAATCTTTTCCTTGATAATCTTTCCTCCTCTGAACTTTCTTCTTCTTTCTGATTAGAGTTCCTGGGCTTTTATCAACACATGCCCTAACTGTTCTTGGTTCCACTTGGGTGCCTCTTTCCCTTATCAATTTACCTATCACCCCTTCCATATTTTCATCACAAAGACAATACAATACACTGAGACAAAACAAGACACAAATATACTGCATCTATCTTCTCCATCTTCTTAAAATGGCCATACTTCCTCTCACCCTGTCTGCTTAGGGACGAGCAGATTTACTCCCGTCCTATCTAGGGACAGGCAGTTTTTCCTCATCACTCACCCCCGAGTGTCCTGGGGCTCCCCGTACGGGCCACCATCTGCTGCAGCCCAGCTGGCTGGGCAAAATAGCCAGGGGGGTGAGTGACAATCAACTTTTGAAAATTGAAGCAGCAGGAGCCGATTTATTATGGGACAGAGAAGTATATATACATAACTGAATACACAGCTTAACTTAATTAACATAAACTAGATACAGCAGTCAACCAATAAGGAATCATCTTCTTAATGATTACACACAGCTTAACTTAATTGACATAATATAGACACAGCAGTCAGTCATTAAGGAATCTCTATCATCCTAATGGCTCGCTGGCATTACTTCACAAACCACTCCCTCTGGCAAAGTGCCAGGCGCAATCTTGACTTGTTTATGGACCCTAACAGGTAACTTCTGGTTTTACATTTATATACCCATCTTGCTGATCTTAGAGATGTTAACAGCCCAGTCAGATGTCAACTGTTCTATTCTATACTGTCATACCACAATCTTTGGGATATTCTTAAATTCATTCAAGAATTTTGGATCTTTATCTGAAAGTCTGGGAACCAAGTAGATAATACTTTCCTCTCTAAAAATTGCATGATCTCATTGTGACACTTAATCACCTTTGTGACTTTCTTTCAATCAACCGAAAAGCAATCACAGGAGTTGATCAACTTTAAAAGAACAGCTGCATCTTATTCCTCAGGTTCTGCTTTGTCTGTTAGTCCTTGGGGCATGCAGGCTTTGGCTATTCCCAAACATCCATGAGCCAATGGCCACACCATCAGTTTCCCCAGTACATGTCTCTGTTTCTGTTGTGGTGTCTCAAATCTTCTGTTTCCATCTTCGAACACCTGACACTGTGGCTGAAACTGATCGGCACATGGACTGCACCATGAGTGCTCCACAGCAGGTGGTGCTGGGGCCCAGGTCAGGGTCCAGGGCCAGTAGGCTGCAGTGGAAGGACAGTATCTCACAGTGGACTGAGCCTTTCAGGCAGCTGTGCAGCAGCAGTAGGCAGTATCCTGCTTTCACCAAGTTCTTATACCCTGAGCAAGTCCCTTATTATAAATTTCAAAATAACTCAAAGTGAGTTTAAAATGTTTCACCACAAAAATATAATAGATCAGCAAAGGACTAAGTAGATATATTAATGAACTTGACTTTTTAAGAATTCCAAATTGTATGTGTGTGGTGTGTGTGCATGTGTGTATAAAATTACATAGCACCACATTATTATATACAATTATGATTTCTCAATTCAAAATGATGTTAATAAAATTTAGATCTAAGACACAGGTTGAGTTAATGTTTATTGATTCATTGAAAGGAGCAAGGGTTATGTTAGTGTTATGGTTTGAATCTGGAATGTTCCCCAAAGGGCTCATGTGCTGAATGCATGGTGCAGAGGTGGAGCTTTTAGGCAAAGACTGGATCATCAGTGCTCTGAACTCATCAGGGGATTAATCCAGTGATAGCTGAATGGAAATCTGGGAGGTGAGACCTATTTGGAGCAAGTAGGTCACTTTGGAGTTGACCTGGAGTTTATCTTCTCCAGAGCCCCACTCTCTCTCTCTCTTTCTCTGCTTCCTGGCTGCCCTAAACTAAACAGCTTTTTTTCACTAAGCCCTCCACCATGATATTCTGTTTCACCTCAGGTTCAGGAAATTGAGTCAGCCAAACAAGGACTCAAACCTCTGAAACTGTGAGCCAAAATTAATCTTTCCTTCTCTAAGTGATTTTTGCTGGGTACTTTAATAACAGCAATGAAAAAATGAAAAACACAGATAGTATCTAGATTCCTTTTCTTTTACTTCTGCTGTTTCTTCATCTCTCTTCTTTCTTCCTCTCCTTCTATGTATAAATATACAATGACTTCATTCAATTTGAAAAAACTATCTTTCCAAATTGAATCACCTTTGCTTTTTTTTGTAAAATAACAGTTAACCACATTTATGTGCTTTTATTACTGGATTCTCTATTCTGTTCCATAGATCAATTTGCAAGTTCAACAACATTTTTCTTCTTCTCCAGTATTGTTGACTAGTATGGATAATTTGCCTTTCTATACAAATTTTAGAATAAGTTTATCTACTTCCACAAAATAATTTGTTGGTGCCTTCCCTGGAATTGTATTTAATATATAGTTAAGTTGGGGAAAAGTGACCTCTTGACAACATTGAGTTTTTCTTATCTATGAGCACGGTACAATTCTTCATTCATTTAATTCTTTTTTTTTTTTTGGGGGGGGGATGTTGACTGCTTCTTTTTTGTTGCTTTTTTTTTTGTTAGTTACACATGACAGTACAATTATCTTGACATATCATACATTTCTTCATTTATTCTTTTCATCAGAGGGTTAAAACCAGCCTCATATAGACCCTGAGCAGTTTTTAAAAATATTTTTAGTTGTAGATTGACAGAATACTTTTAGTTTATTTATTTATATTTATGTGGTGTTGAGGATGGAACCCAGTGCTGCACAAGTGCCAGGTGAGCACTCTATCACTGAGCCACAACCCCAGACACCCTGACCCATACTTACCAGATTATGTTCCAAGTATTTTTTTCTTGACACTAGTGCAAATTATATTAGGTTTTAAATTTTATATTGCAATTGTTCATTAAGGCTATATAGGAAAGTAGTTGACTTTGTATAGTAACTTCATATCATACAACATTATATAATAACTTATTAAATATAGAAGTTTTTCTGGTTGAATCTTTGAGATTTTCAATGTATAAAGTCAATTCATCTGTGAATAAAGATCATTTAATATTTTTTCTTCCAAATCTATGTACCTTTCATTTTATTTTATTGTCTTACTGCATTAGCTAAGAATTCAGGAGCAGTAAGAGGAGGCATACATGCTGTCCTTTTGATCTTAGGAGCAAGTTTTTCACACTATGTATAAGATTGTCTGTTGGGGCTTTTGCTTTGTTTTTGATAAATTTTTAGTTGTAATGAATTTTTAATGTAATGAATTTCCATTAAATTCCTAGTTTCATGAAAGTTTAAGTTATGAATGAACATTGGAGTATGTCAAGTGCATTTTCTGGACCTGGTTATATGATCAAATGATTTTTCTTCTTTAGTTTGATTGATGAGTTAATCACTTTAACTATATTTTGAATGTTTAGCCAACCTCGCACACCTGGAGTAAATATCACTTGGTCTTGGTGTAGAATTGCTATTATGTATTGCTAGATTCTGTTTGATAATACTTTTTTGAGGATTTTTAAAAATCTATGTTCATGAAAGATATTAAGCCAGCACATATTTTTTTCTATTTATGCTTTTATCTTGTTTTGGCTTTATAAACCCATGGAATTATTTGAATAATGTTCCCTATTCTTCCATTTTTGGGGAGAGATTGCAAATAATTATTGTCATATCTTCCTTAATGTTTCAGTAGAATTCACAGTGAATTTTTTTGTATGTGTGTGGCTGGTGCTTTCTTCCTTGGAAGGCTGTTTATTATTCACCTGTTTTTATTCCAAATATAAACCTATACAAGATTATTTCTTCTTTTGTGAATGCTATAGACTGAGTTTGTGTCCCTTTAAAATGTATTAGTTGAAACATAATCTCCTATGTGATGGTATTAGGAGGTAGGGACTTTGAAAGGCAGTTAATTTCTGAGGGTGGAACGTCATGAATGAGATTAGTGCTTTGATAAGAGAAGCCACAGGGGTCCTCACCCCTTCTGCCATGTGAGAACACAGTGAGAAGATATCCTCCTATATTCCAGGAAGTGGATCCTCATCAGACACTGAAACTGATTATTGCTTGAATTGATTTTGAAATCACTCAGCCTCCAGTAAGATGAGAAATAGGTATCTGTGTCAATTCACCGAGTTTGTGGTATTCTGTTATAGCTTCATGAATACATGAAAACACTGAGTTTTGGTAGTTTGTGTCTTTCAAGGAATCAGTCCATTTTCAAATATGTAAACATATATGATTTGCATGATATTCTTTTGTTAACCTTTTAATGTCCATGACATCAGTGGCAATGAATTTCTTTTTATATTTCTAATATTTGTAGTTTTAAAATCTTTTATGTCTGTTTCTTCTTCTCATTCCTCTTCCTCCTACCTCCTCCTTCTTCTCTCTTTGCTGTTTCCCCTTCTCTCCCAGTTATCCTGGCATGGATTTCTATCAATTTGGTTGATCTTTTAAAAATTAGCTTTGAATTTTGTGAACTTTTTGATATTGATTTCCTTTTTAAATATTTTACTGATTTTGGTTCTAACTTTTTGTCTCTTTTTTCGGCTTTATTTAGGCCCTTTGTCTATTTTCCTAATGTGAATGCTTAAATTATCAATGATATATCTTTCTTCTCTTTAATATAGGCATCCAGTGCTAAAATCTTTCTTCTAAGTACTGTTTTCTCTACATTCCTCAAATTTTGACCAAGTATCTTAATTTTCAAAATAATTCTGGGGAATTTTGTTGTATTACTCTATTATATTTTCTACTTTGCTCCATTGTTGTCTAGGGCATGGTTTATATGATAATCATTCTTTTAATTTGTTCAGTTACATTTTATATCCTAGCATGTGATCTATCTTGGTTAGAGTTCTATGTGATCTTGAGAAGGATGTGAATCCTGCTGTTGTTGGATGGAGTAGTCTATAGATGTCAATTATTTCCAGTTAATAATTGTGTTTTAGTCAGCTTTTGCATTGCTGTGACCAAAAGGCCAGAACAAGAAGGACTTAAAGGAGGAAAGTTTATTTGAGGTTTTAGAGGTTCAGTACATGGATGGTTGATTTCATTGCTCTGGGCCTGAGGTGAGGCAGAACATCATGGCAGAAGGATATGGTGGAGGGAAGCAGCAGAGCACATGGCAACCAGGAAGCAGAAAGAGAGCTCCACTTACCAAGAACAAAATGAAAATCTAAAATTCATGCCCCTAGTGATCTGCTCTCTCCAGCCACAAGCTCCCTGCCTACAGTTACTATCCAATCAGTCTTTATCAGTGGATGAATCCACTGATTAGTTTATACTTCTCATAATCTAGTTATTTGAGCTCTGAAAATTCTTGCATTGTTTCACACATGAGTTTGGGGGCACACTTTATAGCTAAACCATAACATTCTACCACCAGCTCCCCAATTAGTCAATTTCCAGAAGTCCCGTTAGTTTTAACATTTTCAGTATTGCCCAAGAGTCCAAGTTCAGAATCTCATCTGAGACTTAAGACAAGCTCTTAGCTGTGAGAGTGGCACAGAGTAAACATTTCCATTCCACAGGAGAGAAATAAGCACAGAAAGAAGAAATGGGACCAAAGAAAGCAAGACTGAAATCCAGGTGGGCAAATGAGTCCTGTAGCCCATGTCCAGCATATGGAGCACAAGGCATCCTAATGTTCCATCCAAAGAGCTTGTGTAGCTCCATTCCTGTGGAATTTCTGGTTGCAGTTTCCTTGATTTCTGAAGCTTTCTTTTGCAGACATTTCAAATTACTCTCATCTCTTAATCTTGGATTCTCAATTGAAGCTCTGGCTTCCTTCTCACATCTTCATGCATCACCCCTCTCAGGCTGCCTTTGAGGATTTCAACCCTGCTACACTTTGCCTGGCCTATCAGAACTTCCTTTGACATCTCAGTGGAAGCTTCCTGAGCCCCTAACTCCAGTATCCTGCAAACCTGCAGAATCAACACCATGTGGTTGACACCAAGGTAAGCCATAATCTCAAGCACTAGTCAAAGCGCCTGAGACCATGGCTACAGCTGCTTCTGAGTGCCTGAGTAGCTTAGCATTGTGAAACAACTTTTAAGCCCCCCTGTTTAAGCAGCATTCTCCCATGGCTTCTTCTCAGAGAAATTTTTACTTTTATACCCTTGAGCCTGAGATGTGTATGATCTTGCCAGTCCTTATATGTCCTCAAGCCATCTTTCTTATTGTTTCTAGCTTCCCTTTTAGTGGCTGTGTCTTTTAAAAAACCACATCTCCCTTATCCCTAGTTTTATTCTCACTTTTATGGCTACACTGCAAGTTTTTCAAATCTTTCTTCTCTGTTTTCTACTCCTGATTATCATAGTAAACTTGGCTAAAAACCCCCAGGAATATATAAGCCTCTGCCTGAATGCTACGCTGCCTTGAAATTTTCTCCACCAGATTAATTAGCCTCTTACATCTAAACTAAGCCTCACAGAAAGTCTCAGGACTTAGGTAAAACGTAGACAAATCCTTTGTCAGAGTGTAATACAATATGAACCCCCAAATCGTGCCTTCAGTGACCTTATTCCTCCAGTTACCACCCAGTGAATCTTTATCAGTGGATTAATCTACCAATTAATTTAAAGTTCTCATAATCTAATCAATTCACCTCTGAAAATTCTTGCATTGTCTCATGCATGAACTTTTGGATGAAACCTATTTGTAAACCATAATGATATGGAACTGTTTGTTTCAATGCTAGTTCTGTTGATTATTCATTGAAAGACATTGAGTTCTCCAAGTAAAAAAAAATAACTCACCTATTTCTGCTTGCAATTTTTTTCAGTATTTCCTTACATAGTTTATTGCCTTGCTTTTACATGAATAATTATAAATAGATTAGTGTTAGTGTGGTACACACACACACACACACACACACACACACACACCTATTCAAAATCAACTCTCAAATAACACTATATAACTTCAGGGTTAGCACTGTTACATTGTAACAGAGTATTCCCAGTTTCTTTCTCATATAACATAACATTTCTGTCATTCATTTTGCCTACTCTTGTATACCCTTGTATTATTATTGCCCAATACAATCCAATTAATATTTTTCTATTTGATTATATAGAATAAAAAAATTAGGATTTTGTTTTATCTTCATTCTTTAATGTTCTCCCTTCTTTATGTAGATCCAACTTTCTTACTTATTAATTTTCCTTTTATCAGAAAATCTCCTTTAAAAATTTTTGTAAGTTTGAGCTATTAACAAATTTCCTCCATTTATATTTCAGTGGGTCTTTATTTGTTCTTAACTTTTTTCTCCTTTTTATTTTTTTAGCTTCACAGAGAACACTTATTATAAAGCCCCACAGTGCTTTAATTTTCTTTTCAACTTCCTGTTCTGCAACTTCCTTGACCCTTTTTGCCCAGATGCCAAAGAGCTGGGCATTGGCTGGAGCCATGAGGAGACTGGCAAATGCCTAGACTCTGACTTTCTCCTTCTGTACATGTTCCTGATAGGCATTACTGGGCCTGTCAGCTGGTGGCCAGTTGGAGTTCTTCAGCAGAATTGTATCCCATCTAGGAGTGGAGGGCTTTCTGGGGAAGAGAATGAGCTTGGAGCAGTATTCTTTCAGCCTTTACAGGTTGACCTGAATGCGAAAGGGTGCATTTGTTCCACCTCTGGGGTCCACAAAGATGCTGATGGTCTAGGCCATCTTCTTGTGGATGCCTTCCATCTTCAAATCCTCCCCCTACAAGCTCAGACATCGGTGTGATACTGCACCTCACTATGGGCCCAATGGGTCCAGGCTCAGGGCACGATGTGGTGCATTTTGTTTGCAGCCTTCATTCATAATTATTGTTTGGTTTTTATAACACTTTAGATATTTTACTTCTCCTTCTTGATTGTATAGTTTCTGAAAAGTTTGATAAAAGTCTCAAACTGGTTCATATTTAAAGTTTTGTTCCACTTTTCTGGCTTTGAACACTTTTTCCTATGATTTTCTGCAGTTTGAATATGATTTACCTATGTGAAGAATGTTGTATGTAGTACTTTTCAGATCTTCATGAATTTGTGGTTTGGTGTCTGTCATTAATGTTAGAAAACTCTTCCATCCATATTGCTTTAAAATTTCTGTTCCTTTTCATCATTTTTTAACTTCTAGAATTCCCATTGTGCATATTACACTTTTGTCATTGTCACAAAGATCTTGGAAATTCTTTGTTTTTTTTTTTTCCAATTTTTCCCTCTTTGCATTTTAGATTGAAATGTTTTTCTTCACCTTTTTTCAGGGTTTTTGAACCTTTCCTTGACTGTGTCCAATTTACAGATGAACTAATCAAAAAGAAAGTCATTGTTTTCCTGTAGTATTTTGATTTCCAGCAATTTTTTCAGTCTTTATTAGATTATCCACCTTTCTGCTTGCATTACCTCTCTATTTTTGCATCTTGCCCACTATTTTCAAGTAGACATTTGTCATAGTAACCATAGTTATTTTAAATTTCTTGTCTCATAATTCCTACATCTCTATCTTGTTTGATTCTGATTTTCATGCTGGCTTTGGGTCTCTCCAAATTATGATTTTTCTTGTCATTAAGCATTCTTGTCAGTTTTCTTTGAGAGTCATACATAATATATAAGGCTCTGAAATGAGGTACAGGGGTTGCCCCATTGTCCATGATTTCACTTTATATAGTTTTATTTATTGGTGGTACAGTATGGTCTGAAAATTCTAAGTGGAAAAGTGTAAATAATTTCTAAAATTTGAATTGTTCACTGTTCAGAGTAGTTTGATAAAATCCCATGTCATTCTTCTCTGCTCTAACTAGGATGTAAATTATTCCTATGGTAAGCGTATCTATACCATATATGCTTCATACTCAACACCATAAAGGTTTGATAATCCAGAGTACTCAAAGCCCATGAAGCTCCTTCTCACGTATTTTCAGGTCATTAGTAGCCTAATGCTGCCTCACTATGCCTATATCATTCACTCATAGCATCTTATAGCATATACCTGGCATCATCTCACATCATCAAAGAGGAAGAAGAAGAAGAAGAAGAAGAAGAAGAAGAAGAAGAAGAAGAAGAAGAAGAAGAAAAGAAGAATGATGATGATGATGATGAGTACAGTACATTAAGATATTTTCAGATAAACTAACTTAATTTTTAAGTATAGTTTTATATTTAAGTATAGTTTTGCAGTATAATTTTAGTTGTTCTATTTTATTATTATTTACTGTTAAGCTTTTACTGTGCTTAATTTATAAACTAAAGTTTACCATAGGTATATATGTAGAACAAAAACATAGTACACATATATAGGATTTGGTGCTTCTTGTGGTTTCTGTCATCCACTATAGATCTTGAGAGTATCTCTGTGGGTAAAGGAGGATGACTATATAAGCTATTGTTGTGAGATTTTATGTTTATCTATCTAGCAGTTAGGTTATACTTGCTGTTTCCATTAACTGTATATGTGAGAGGATAAAATTTCCTCTAGTGTCTTTGTATCTAGTCTATTGTTTTGGGTGTCACTAGAAATCACCTCATAGATGAAATCCAACTCTTGCAGTTCTTCCACGTGTAATCCACTATTATTATACAGCAGCCTTATTCATGTTGTATGGAAGAGAAGATGCATCTGGAATCTTTTGAGTCTCAGTATTTTAGTAGCCCTGAGCTTCTGAGCTGTGCCACTCACTGGTGCTTCTTAGCTTTACTGTCTCTCTTAGGTGAGACAGGATGGATATGGAGGGCTAGAGTTAGATCATTTCCCTTTCCCCAAGTTGAATAAAGCTTTGGTGAAGTCGTTCACCTTGTAGGATAGTCATTTTCTGTGTAGAATGTTCTTGGTTTATTTCAAAATGTTACTTTTCCCTTCTCTCTGTCAAAAACATGAGTTTCACTTTTAAGAACTTGGCAGGCCTTCAAGAGGTAAAGTCCATAAAATCTTAGGGTCCTCCTCAGACTGAGCCCCCAGGAGTTAATAATTCTCAAGTCAGTCAACACTCAGCTTAATAAACATTTTTAAGGGGAGAATGTAAGGAAAATCTGTTTACATAGAATATGTTTAAAGTGGAATATGTTTCAAATGAAAAACAAGAATAAGAAATGTAAAAATTTATAAAAAATGAAATTTTGACAGATTACCTCCAGCCACATAGCTGACTGTGTCCTGTCAACAGGAGTCACTCTATATTCTAGGGACTTATCATAACAAAGGTAAATCTGGAAAACAATAAAAACTATGACCAGGAAAGAGTTTGCTCCTCTGGAAAGCAGCTATCCTCTCAAGGAAATGGCTTATGCAACTAGCAACTTCTTTCAAGACCAGTTTTAAGGGTTTTGCTTTACTGTGCAGTAAACCAAAACTACTTCAATACATTTATTATAGCATAAAATAATTGGTTTCAATATGAAATTTGCATGCATGCATTCAACATGCTTGATGTATCTACTCCTCTCCTACTTACCTCCCACTTATCTCTTTCCCCTTCCCCGATAGTCTCCCTACTGCTTTCATATCATCTTCTTTTCTTCCTATAGTCTACATGTAGAGAGAAAACATGCAATATTTGTCTTTCTGAGTCTGGTCTATATTACTTGACCTGATCATCTCGAGTTCCATTCATTTTCCTACAAATGTCATAATTTTATTCTTAATCATGACTGAATAAAACTCCATTGTGTATATATAGCACATTTCCTTTATCTAATCATCAGTTTACGAGTTCCTAGGCTGATTCCATAACTTCACTCTTTTTAATTGTGCTGAAATAAATATTGGTATGCATGTATATTTCAAGTATGCTAACTTTAATTCTTTGGATAAATTCTGAGTAGTGGTATACCTGGATAATATGGTAACTCTGTCATTAGTTTTCTGAGGACCCTCCATACTTATTTTCATATAGGTGGTACTAATTTATATTCCCACTAGCAGTGTATAAGAACTCTTTTTCCATACATCCTCATCAACACTTACTGTTTTTTGTGTTCTTGATGATTGCCAATCCTAATTAGAACTAGATGGAATCTCAATGTAGTTTTGATTTGCATTTTCCTGATGGCTAAAGATGACATTTTTTTCTTTCCGTAATTGTTGGCCATCTCTACTTCTTTCAAGAAGTGTCTGTTCTGTTCATTTGCTCATTTCCTGAATGGGTTATTTGGTTGGTTGTGTGGGGGACAGGGATTGAGATTTTTGAGTTCTTTTTATAATTTACATGTTAATACTATGTTTGAAGAGTAGCTGGCAAAGATTGTCTCCAATTCTATAGACTCTCCATTCCATTGTTTCCTTTGTTGCACATAAGCTTTTAAATTTTGTGTCATTTTGTTTATCAATTTCTTGGTATTTCTTTCTGAGTTTTAGGAGTCTTATTGAAAAAATCATTGCCTATACCTAAATGTTAGAGTGCTATCCATATGTTTTCTTCCAGTAGTTTGCAAAGTTTCTAGTCTAATTTTTAGGTCTTTGTTCCATTTTGAGTTAACTTTTGTACAGGGCAAGAGATAGGAAACTAGATTTATTCTTTTATGTACTACTTCCTAGTTTCCCCAGTACCTTTTATTATAGGGCCTATCTTTTCTCAAATGTATATTTTTGGCACTTTTTTTAAGAATCAGATAACTGTAATTGTTTTTTTTTTTATATTTTATTCCATTGGTTTATGTGTCTGTTTTTATGCTATACCATGGTTCTCTGGGATAATTTGAAACTGGGTTTTTCTGATGCCTCCAGCTTTAGCTATTCTAGTTGTTTTTTTTTTTTTTTTACCAGGGATTGAACTCTGGGGCACTAGACCACTGAGCCACATCTACAGCCCTATTTTGTATTTTATTTAGAGACAAGGTCTCACTGAGTTCTTTAGTGCCTTACTTTGGCTGAGGCTGGCTTTGAACTCACGATACTCCTACCTCAGCCTCCAGAGCCACAGGGATTACCGGCATGCACCACCATGCCCAGCTCCTATCTAGCTTCTTTGAGTTGTGAAAAGAAGAATTTGTTTGCAGGGTTATTTACCACATATTGATAGGCAGTGCCTCTTCATGTGTTTTGATTTCTAGCATTGATTTTATCCACAGTTTTGGTAGAAATCATAATCTGTTATCATCCCCACACTGTCAATCATTAGTAGCCAAGCTGTAGAGTTCTGGAAACTGAATGCACTGTCAATCATGACACATTAAGCCTTTCTTTTTTGATTCTTTATAATCTGAAAATTAAATGAACACAAGAATTGTCTTCTCTGTACCTTTTACTTGAAGACTATGGTCTGAAAACTTGAGTTGCTGTGTGAACTTGGTCTTTTCTTTGCAAGCTGCCTCACATCAGAAGAATAGGATGACTTTGCTCCCCAGACCTGTCTCCTGTAATCCAGCTACCAAGTGGAGTCAACCCATGCCTCCATACATGTGTTGATTACTCTATGAATAAAATCCTACCTTCTAGCTGAGTGCTTACTTCCAGCTGCCAATTGGAACATTACAAAGCTGGATTTGTGACTCCAGATTTTCTTCTTCCTAGTCAGAGAATGTCCTTATTCTCCCAGAACTATAGTCATCCACATTAAAGTTGACCAATAACTTCCTTAATCAACTCGAAGGCACTTCTGGTAGCAAACATAGGAGTGAAGATTGGAAGATTTTTTTGATAAGTGCATTTAACTCTGAATCTTTCATGATATGATGTGCTTCATTGTCTTAAGGAATGAAAATTTACCTTTGAAAATTTGCATTTTCAAATATATATTTATAATATACATGTAAATATATTTTGAAAATAAAATTGCATGTGTACTGAACATGTAGATATTTGTCGTGATATTTTTTCCTGAATAGTACAATATAACAACTATTTACATACCCTTTATATTGTACTAAGTATTATAAGCAATCTAGAAATTATTTAAAGCATACTGGATAATATGTTTAGGTTTCATGCAAATTTTCCATAGCAAACTTTAGTAGACTTGGATTTTAGTATATCTCAAATAAATAAACTCATTCAATATTTTATTTTTTCAATCCCCAGCACCACAGAAAAAAATATTTTTTTCTTTTTGTGTCTATGTCATTACTGTTTTCAAGATTCATCCATGTGGTGATGTCAGAATTCTCTTCTTTTCTAAGACTGAATAATATTGAATTATATGGACCTACTTTCTCCTTTGTACATGGCATCTTTGTTAAGTGCCTTCATATGGCAAAACCAACCAGGGAGCTCATTGGAATCTCTTTAATAAGGACACTAATCTCATTCATGAGTGTAGCATGAATATGTCAAGCTCATCTTGGGAAGGCCCCACCTCATAACACAATCACATTTATATACAACTTTATTTCAAAGACCTAGAATATGCATTGGGGGAAAACACAAACATGAAGCCTATGATAATATTAATCTGTTAACTTCATAGGAGAAAAAAACCCACATCAACTCTTTTCTTCCAGCTTTTTTGAAGAAAAAAACTTTACTTGGTAATTAGAGCCTATCACATATTTATATGTTTGGTTAGTGTGAATAATGCAGTATCTCCAGGTAGATGGAATCTAAACTCAATTCTCTCTGCCAATTTTTTTAATATCCCTTGTGCCAGGTGTGGTGGCATATGCCTGTAATCCCAGCAGCTCAGGAGGCTGAGGCAGGAGGATCCTGAGTCTTAAGCCAGCCTCAGCAACTGTGGGCACTAAGCAACTCAGTGAGACCGTCTCTAAATAAAATAGAGCTGGGAATGTGGCTCAGTGGTAGAGTGCACCTGAACTCAATCCCTAGTAGCCCCCTCACAAACACACACACACACACACACACACACACACACACACACCAAAAAAATATATATATATTACCTGTCCCAGAGTAAATATATACTTACTTCACACTACTTGTTTGAGGTCAACAAGAATTTAAGTATATACATTTGCAGACGAGTTTCTTAGCTTTTTGCCATCTGCCCTAACAATTTCAATACCTAAACACATAACATTTTAAACTCTCTTTCAGTTTCTACTGAAACTGTTGCGCTGTGTAGACTGGCATTCTGTTTTTATACTAATTGCTCCATTTAGTAAATGAGATCTTCAATCCAAACTTATTGGTGTTATTCTTTTTTAAACTTTATATATTGAAAGATGTGAAGTTTATATTCTTCATTTATAAAATTATGTTTTCAGCAGAATACAACAGACACTAGTATGGCAGTATGTATAAATGTGGATGTATAACCAGTGTGATCCTGCAATCTGTACATGTGGGAAAAATAAGAATTCATGCCCCACTTGAATCAAATGTATGAAATATGATATGTGAAGATCATTGTAATGTTTTGAGCAACCAGTAAAAAAATAAAATTATGTTTAGAAACTTTGCCTCTTGATGACTCAATGTTCTTTATACATCCAGATTAGATTTTTAATTTCATTTTTAATAAAAAAAAAACTTTCAGCTCTGTTCCCTTATCTCTACTCCCAAAGGAGTGAATATAAATCAGAGTCACCTTTTATGTCTTTCATTCACTAGAATCTTCCCCCTGGAATCCCCTATGGTGGGTCAGTGAATGACAGTCTTCATGCTGTGATTGAAGGAGGTTCTGTCTCCCTTTTTCCCTGGTGGACCTGCCTGAGCACTAAAGAAATTCCAGCGGCTCTCACAGGTGGACACCATCAAGGACCACACTGAGGACATGGTAGTGTTTGAATGGAGTGTTGGCCTGTTAACTCTGATATCCATTTTAATCCCAAACAACTCTAATTCTATTCCTGCAGAATACCAGGAACATGTCTGTGAGTCTGTCTCTATATAGTTAGACAAAATGTTTCTGTAAGCACTTTTCAAAATATCCTTTCAGTATTGTTTGTATACTTGAAGTTCTCAAGTCTGAGACACCACTGTTAGCTACAGAAGGTCCTCATAGGCTGGGCAGGCTGGATTTGAAACAAAGTCTCAAATACCTAGAATGTGCATTGGGGGTAAACACAAACATGTAGCCTATGATAATATTCTTCTTGCGTTGAGGTTTTTGTAATCTGATGCATCATCTGTTGTTAAAGCCCCAGTTTCCAAGAACTAATTACAGAGAACACAGCTTATCAGAGAGAACCCAAATAGATACTGAGATGTGTAGTTTTAACAAAAAGGTGACATTTATTCTCTCTTAAGTCTATTGGTTCCCCAGGAAGTGTTGCTTGAGTGATTATGGGAAAAATTACTTTTAATAGTAATAATTCTATATTTTATTCACAATATTTTTCATATTCAGAAGATTTAATAACAAATTGGCTCCCAGTGTGAAAGTTAAATTAAATACATTCTCAGATTTGAATAAAACATGTAGAAATAAGAACTTATAGGAAGAAAATAGCTAATGAAGAAGGGAGGCGAGTGAAGTTGTGTTTAACCTGTGAAGAACCTTGAGACAGGCCTTCACAGCAGCTGGCCAACATGATCCTTCTTCCTCTCAGAGGCAGGTCCTCAAGCTTCCCAGTGCCCTGGGCTTGCCCAGCTGTGTGAAGAGGACTGAAGGCATTGGTCAAGAAATGCCAAGTTTTCCGTTTCTTTAAGGAGGACTGTATCTACAGTTCTCCTTATTAGTGACATTTGGTTCTGCATATCAGCTGTTGGTTTCTTCTCTTATTGGAGGCTCATGCCAATTTCAAGATCTTTCCCCTATTTGGTGTATACTTGGCTCTATGCATGCACACACACAAACACACAAATGCTTGGTTTATAGTTTGTATTTTTTTTTAATGTTGGACCTTTAACATAAATCCTTAATTTATGTTTGCTTTAAGATTAGAAATTAAAGATTCAGATCCCAGGACATGCAGGAGGCACCAGAAAAGCATCTGATGAATGAATGAAGATCATTCTATCTCCTATAGCATTTTTCTAATTAACAAATGCACCCTCCCAGCAAGCTACTTGTCAGTGTTTTCCTCATCACTGCTGATTGCTGGATGGTGAGCTTTCCTGATTCCCTGAAGCCCTAAGAAGGAGTGAAGATATATGAAAAGTCAGTCAGAATTTACATGTTTCAGCTAAAATTCTAGTACTACTAGTGTGAACACTGGTCTTAGAAAACTATGAAAATTATCTATTCCTGTTTTATCACTATTGTTATTATTTTAATTGCAAAAGTTCCTCAGGCAAGTGTTGTGTCACTTCCTGCACTTCTTTTTTTTTAATTGGTTGTTCAAAACATTACAAAGCTCTTGACATATCATATTTCATACATTAGATTCAGGTTGGTTATGAACTCCCAATTTTACCCCAAATACAGGTTGCAGAATCATATCGGTTACACATACACATTTTTACATAATGCCCTATTAGTAACTGTTGTATTCTGCTACCTTTCCTATCCTCAACTATCCCCCCGCCCCTCCCCTCCCATCTTCTCTCTCTACCCCATCTACTGTAATTCATTTCTCTCCTTGTTTATTTTCCTATTCCACTCACAACCTCTTATATGTAATTTTGTATAACAATGAGGGTCTCCCTCCATTACCATGCAATTTCCCTTTTCTCTCCCTTTCCCTCCCACCTCATCTCTCTGTTTAATGTTAATCTTTTCTTCCTGCTCTTCCTCCCTGCTCTGTTCTTAGTTGCTCTCATTATATCAAAGAAGACATTTGGTATTTGTTTTTTAGGGATTGGCTAGCTTCACTAAGCATAATCTGCTCTAGTGCCATCCATTTCCCTGCAAATTCCATAATTTTGTCATTTTTTAGTGCTGCGTATTACTCCATGGTATATAAATGCCACATTTTTTTTATCCATTCATCTATTGAAGGGCATCTGGGTTGGTTCCACAGTCTAGCAATTGTTAATTGTGCTGCTATGAACATCGATGTGGCAGAATCCCTGTAGTATGCACTTTTAAGGTCTTCAGGGAATAGTCCGAGAAGGGCAATAGCTGGGTCAAATGGTGGTTCCATTCCCAGCTTTCCCAGGAATCTCCATACTGCTTTCCAAATTGGCCACACCACTTTGCAGTCCCACCAGCAATGTACAAGAGTACCCTTTTCACCACATCCTCGCCAGTACTTGTTGTTGTTTGACTTCATAATGGCTGCCAATCTTACTGGAGTGAGATGGTACCTTAGGGTGGTTTTGATTTGCATTTCTCTGACTGTTAGAGATGGTGAGCATTTTTTCATGTACTTGTTGATTGATTGTATGTCCTCCTCTGAGAAGTGTCTGTTCAGGTCCTTGGCCCATTTGTTGATTGGGTTATTTGTTATGTTATTGTCTAATTTTTTGAGTTCTTTGTATACTCTGGATATTAGGGCTCTATCTGAAGTGTGAGGAGTAAAAATTTGTTCCCATGATGTAGGCTCCCTATTTACCTCTCTTATTGTTTCTCTTGCTGAGAAAAAAAATTTTCAGTTTAGGTAAGTCCCATTTGTTGATTCTTGTTATTAACTCTTGTGCTATGGGTGTCCTATTAAGGAATTTGGAGCCCGACCCCACAATATGTAGATCGGAGCCAACTTCTTCTTCTATCAGATGCAGAGTCTCTGATTTGATATCTAGCTCCTTGATCCACTTTGAGTTAACTTTTGTGAATGGCGAGAGGAGGGGATTCAGTTTCATTTTGTTGCGTATGAATTTCCAGTTTTCCCAACACCATTTGTTGAAGATGCTATCCTTCCTCCATTGCATGCTTTTAGCTCCTTTATCAAATATAAGATAGTTGTAGCTTTGTGGATTAGTCTCTGTGTCCTCTATTCTGTATCATTGGTCCACCCGCCTGTTTTGGTACCAGTACCATGCTGTTTTTTTTTAATATTGCTCTGTAATATAGTTTGAAATCTGGTATCGCTATACTGCCTGATTCACACTTCCTGCTTAGAATTGCTTTTGCTATTCTGGGTCTTTTGTTTTTCCATATGAATTTCATGATTGCTTCCTCTATTTCTACAAGAAATGCCGTTGGGATTTTGATTGGCATTGCATTAAACCTATAGAGAACTTTTGGTAATATCACCATTTTGATGATGTTAGTTCTGCCTATCCATGAACAGGGTATATTTTTCCATCTTCTGAGATCTTCTTCTACTTCTCTTTTTAGGGTTCTGTAGTTTTCATTATATAAATCTTTCACCTCTTTTGTTAGGTTGATTCCCAAGTATTTTATTTTTTGGGGGGATATTGTGAATGGAGTGTTTTTCCTCATTTCGGTTTCAGAAGTTTTGTCGCTGATATACAGAAATGCCTTTGATTTATTCGTGTTGATTTTATATCCTGCCACTTTGCTGAATTCATTTATTAGTTCTAGTAGTTTTTTTGTAGACCCTTTTGGGTCTTCTAGGTATAGAATCATGTCAACCACAAATAGTGATAATTTAAGTTCTTCTTTTCCTATTTTTATGCCTTTAATTTCTTTCGTCTGTCTAATTGCTCTGGCCAGTGTTTCGAGAATTATATTGAATAGAAGTGGTGATAGAGGGCTTCCCTGTCTTGTTCCAGATTTTAGAAGGAATGCCTTCAATTTTTCTCCATTCAGAATGATGCTAGCCTGAGGCTTAGCATAGATAGCTTTTACTATGTCAAGGTAAGTTCCTGTTATCCCTAGTTTTTCTAATGTTTTGATCATAAAGGGATGCTGTACTTTGTCGAATGCTTTTTCTGCGTCTTTCAAGATGATCATATGGTTCTTATCTTTAAGTCTATTGATGTGGTGAATAACATTTATTGATTTCCATATATTGAACCAGCCTTGCATCCCAGGGATGAATCCTACTTGATCATGGTGCACAATTTTTTTTGTTGTGCCTTTGTATCCGATTCGCCAGAATTTTATTGAGGATTTTTGCATCTAGGTTCATCAGAGATATTGGTCTGTAGTTTTCTTTCTTTGAGGTGTCTTTGTCTGGTTTTGGGATCAGGGTGATGTTGGCCTCATAGAATGAATTTGGCAGAGCTCCCTCTTTTTCTATTTCCTGAAATAACTTGAAAAGTATTGGTATTAATTCTTCTTTAAAGGTTTTGTAAAACTCCGCTGTATACCCATCTGGTCCTGGGCTTTTCTTGGTTGGTAGTCTTTTGATTTCTTCTTCTATTTCATCCATTGTTATAGGTCTGTTTAAGTTGTGAGTATCCTCCTGACTCAGTCTGGGCAAATCATATGACTTAAGAAATTTATTGATGTCTTCACTATCTTCTATTTTATTGGAATATAGGTTTTCAAAATAATTTCAGATTGTCTTCTGTATTTCTGTAGCATCTGTTGTGATATTGCCTTTTTCATCCCGTGTGTTAGTAATTTGAATTCTCTCTCTTCTTCTCTTCGTTAGCATGGCTAAGGGTCTGTCGATCTTATTTATTTTTTCGAAGAACCAACTTTTAGTTTTGTTAATTTTTTCAATAGTTTCTTTTGTTTCAATTTCATTGATTTCCGCTCTGATTTTAGTTATTTCTTGCCTTCTGCTACATTTGCTGTTGTTTTGCTCTTCCTTTTCTAGGGCTTTGAGATGAAGTGTGAGCTCATTTATTTGTTGGTTTTTCCTTTTTTTGAGGAATGACCTCCAGGCGATGAATTTCCCTCTTAAAACTGCTTTCATTGTGTCCCATAGATTCTGAAATGTTGTGTCTGTATTTTCATTTATCTCTAAGAATTTTTTGATTTCCTCCTTTATGTCTTCTGTAACCCATTGATCATTCAGTAACATATTGTTCATTTTCCATGTGATGTAGGATTTTTCCTTCCTTCTTTTATCATTGATTTCCAGTTTCATTCCATTATGATCAGATAAAATGCATGGTATTATCTCCACCCCTTTATATTTACTGAGGGTTGCCCTATGGCATAATATATGGTCTATTTTTGAGAAGGATCCATGTACTGCTGAGAAAAAAGTATATCCACTTGATGATGGTTGATATATTATATATATGTCAGTTAAGTCTAGGTTATTGATTGTGATATTGAGTTCTATAGTTTCTTTATTCAACTTTTGTTTGGAGGATCTGTCCAATGGTGAGAGAGGTGTGTTAAAGTCACCCATGATTATTGTGTTGTGGTCTATTTGATTCTTGAACTTGAGGAGAATTTGTTTTATAAATGTCGCAGCACAATTATTTGGTGCATAAATATTGATAATTGTTATGTCTTGTTGGTGAATGGTTCCTTTTAACAGTATATAATGTCCTTCCTTATCCCTTTTGATTAACTTAGTCTTGAAGTCGATTTTATTCGATATGAGGATGGCCACCCCTGCTTGCTTACGAGGACCGTGTGCGTGGTTGTTAGAGTCTGTAAACAAGTCAAAAATAACACCTGGCGTTTTGCCAGGGGAATGTTAGAGTTTGTAAACAAGTCTGGATGGTGCCTGGCAAAATGCCAGAGGGAGTGGTTTGAGAAGTAACAAAAGCGAGCCATTAAGTGTGGAGATTTCTTATTGGTTCAGTGCTGTATCGAGTTTATGCTAATTAGATAAGCTATGTGGAATGTATAAATACTGCTCCTGTCCTGCAATAAACGGCTTCCACTCCTGCTGTATCAACGTACACAAGTTATTCGTCACCCCCCAGTTATTTTGCAGCCAGCCGGCCTTCTGCAGATGGTGGCCCGTACCGGGAGCCCCGGGACACTGGGGGGTAAGTGACGAAAAAAAATGCTGCCCGTCCATAGATAGGACGGGAGCAATCTGCTCGTCCCTAGGCAGATAGGGTGAGAGGAAAAATGACCATTTCGAGAAAATGGAGAAGATTGATACAGTATGTTTGTGTCTTGTTTTGTCTCAGTGTATTGTATTGTCTTTATGATGAAAATATGGAAGGGGTGAGAAGTAAATTACTAAGGGAAGAAGGCACCCCAGTGGAACCAAGAATAGTTAGGGCATGTGTTGATAAGAGCCCAGGAACTCTAGTCAGAAAGAAAAAGAAAGTTCAGAAGAAGAAGGATTATCAGGAAAAAAGTTGCAGCAAAAGGCTATTACTAAATACTTTTCGTTACCGGAGGGTGCGTGAAGCGGAGAGGCGGCTGCCGAGTGTGCAAGCTGGTCATAGCGCAGCAAGGATTTTCCAAGAGGCGGCGGCGACTGGCCCTTCCCCGCCTCCTGGCCGGGGAGCTGGCTCTTCCACTGCCGCGAGCCCAAATCTGGACCTGACCTGGAGGCACAGTCTAGCAGGCTCTTGCTCCCTGTGCCCAGTAGCAGTTTGAGTCCAGGACACTCCCCAGGGCCATCTGGGGCTGCCCAGGCGCTACAGCTGGCAGAAGATACTACTGGTGTCCCTGATGTTTGGTCATTTTCAATGCCAATAACTAAACTACAATGTTTCTCCCACACCTGGAAGCTAATGAGTAATGAGCACTATTAAGGCTTATTTCAAATGCAAAAAAAACCTTGAGATAATGTACTAAATTGTTCAGAAGGTTGTTTTCTTAGTAGAATGCTACAGGATTTTCTTTAGCCATCCGGAGTTCCTGCCTTCTCCCAGTGCCGGTAAAGACCAAGGTGGAAGAATTTTCAGTGTTGCTGAAAACCGGACGAGACTTCAGCTGAGAAATGGACGAGACTTCAGAATGTACTAAATTGTTCAGAAGGTTGTTTTCTTAGTGCAATGCTACAGGATTTTCTTTAGCCATCCGGAGTTCCTGCCTTCGTCCCAGTGCCGGTAAAGACCAAGGTGGAAGAATTTCCAGTGTTGTTGAGAACCGGATGAGACTTCGGATCAAGCTAGCTGCCTGCAGAACTTACCTGGACTATGATTTAAGCTAGCTGCCTGCAGAACTTACCTGGACTGTGATTTACCTGGACTGTGAGTTAATCTATTGAGACACTGCTTTATCTGGACTGAGACAACAAACTGTAATCTACAACAAATTGTAACTCGGTATCTTTGCTAAAGGTGTCATTGCTGGTATAATTTTTCCAAGGGCTTCTTACATGGAGCCATCAAATGGCTTGGTATTGTGACATTTTGTATCCTTCCTTTCTGTTTGTAACAGGTTATTTATGGTGTTTCTGTAAAAACCACTATGGTCGTTATTTAAATTAAACAAAAGGGGGAAATGTTAGAGTCTGTAAACAAGTCAAAAATAACACCTGGCGTTTTGCCAGGGGAATGTTAGAGTTTGTAAACAAGTCTGGATGGTGCCTGGCAAAATGCCAGAGGGAGTGGTTTGAGAAGTAACAAAAGCGAGCCATTAAGTGTGGAGATTTCTTATTGGTTCAGTGCTGTATCGAGTTTATGCTAATTAGATAAGCTATGTGGAATGTATAAATACTGCTCCTGTCCTGCAATAAACGGCTTCCACTCCTGCTGTATCAACGTACACAAGTTGTTCGTCACCCCCCGGTTATTTTGCAGGCAGCCGGACTGCGGCACGTGGTATATTTTTTCCCAACCTTTCACCTTCAGCCTGTGTATGTCTTTTCCAATCAGATGTGTCTCCTGGAGGCAGCATATTATTGGATTTGTTTTTTTTAATCCATATTACCAGCCTAGGTCGCTTTATTGGAGAGTTTAAGCCATTAACGTTTAGAGTTACTATTGATATATGATTTGTACTTCCAGCCATGTTTGATTATTTATCTTCTTCTTTTTTTTAATTTAGTTTGTTTCTCCATGATTAGCTTTCCCCCCGCCCTCTGTCTTTACAGAGGCACTTCCCATTGATGGTTTTGGTTATTGTTTTTCATTTCTTCCTCATGTAGTGTTTTGCTCAAGATGCTTTGCAATGCTGGTTTTCTGGCTGCAAATTCTTTTAGCTTTTGTTTATCATGAAAGATTTTTATTTCGTTATCGTACCTGAAGCTTAATTTTGCTGGATACAGAATTCTTGGTTGGCATCCATTGTCTTTCAGTGTTTGAAATACCTTGTTCCAGGATCTTCTCGCTTTCAGCGTCTGTGATGAAAAATCCGTTGTTAAACTTATTGGTTTACCCCTGAATGTAATCTGCCTCCTTTCTCTTGTAGCTTTTAATATTTTCTCTTTGTTCTGTATATTGGATATCTTCATAACAATGTGTCTTGGCGTTTGGTCTACTGTGATTTTGTGTGCTCAGTGTCCTGTATGCATCTACAATTTGTATATCCTTTTCCTTTTTTATTTCTGGAAAGTTTTCTGTAATTATTTCATTCAGCAGGTTACTCATTCCCTTGGTTTGAATCTCTGTACCTTCCTCTATCCCGATGACTCATAAGTTTGGTTTTGTTATATTATCACATATCTCTTGGATGTTTTTCTCGTGATTTTTTACCAGCCTTTCTGTGTTGGCTAGACTCTTTTCAAGATGATATATTTTGTCTTCATTATCTGACGTTCTGGCTTCTACTTGTTCCACCCTGTTAGTGATACTCTCAATTGAGTTTTTAATTTGGTTTATCGTTTCCTTCATTTCTAGAATTTTTGTTTGATTTTTTTTTATGATCTCTATCTCTTGATAAAGATGCTTAACTCCTTCTTTTATCTGTTTATGTAATTCATTTTCAATGTGTTCTTTCACTGTTTGGATTTGCTGTCTTTTATCCTCTTTAAGGTTCCATTCCATCTGTCTAAGGTATTCCTTGAGTTCTTTATATGACCATTTTTCTAATGACTCTAGATCCTCCTGAATATTTAGGCTGTCCTTCATTGTTTGTACTCCTTTTCTTCCTTGCTTTTTTATGCTGCTCATGTTACTTCTTTTTCTGTTTTACTGCTGAGTTACTGTTTACTCTTATAAATTTATTTGATGCTTGGGAGGAAATATATTAGAAGGGAAGGGAAGAAGTCACTAAAGAGAATGAGAATAGGCAGGTAGAATTCAAGGAAGGGGGAATAAGAAAATTGAAAAGAAATGAAAATACAAAAGAAAAAAATAGAAAATAAAGAAAGAAAGAAAAAAATTAAAAATAATAATGATAATAAAAAAATGAAAATTAAAATTTAAAGAAATAATACTACTAATAATAAAATTTAAAAATTTAAAAAAATTAAAAACATTTAAAAAAGTTAAAGAACAACAACACCAACAAAAAAATGAAAATGGAAGAAAAAGAAAAAAAAAATAATAAATGCAGTCATAGATTTCGATTAACTTCTCTTCCAGTAGGTGGAGCTGTGCCCACTGGGCCAAGCTTCTCCTCTCAATAGGTGGGAACCATTCACTGTGCAGCAGCTCTTCATCCCAGACTGGGCGGGTCTCCAATCCTGAGTGCCTAGGGCCTTCTCTTGTGTTTCCTCAAGCCAGGCCCCACTCACCTGTGACGCTTACCACAATACTGGTTACATGCGAGGTCTGCTGCTCCTGGGAGCCCTGTTTTCCTGAATGCCTGGGCACACTCTCCCTGTTTGCCTCCCTCAGGCCCTAAGTTTATAGAGCTTGGGGCTGAGAACCCCCAGTGAATTTGCTTGCCCTCCAGTAGCCACGCCCCCAGTAGCTGGTGCAAGAGACCTCAGTTGTTAAAACTGGTGGGAGCGGTAGCCGGGAGTTCCACGCCGCTAGTCCCATGCCACTCCTGATTCCCTTGGTCTGGCTATCGAGCTCACAGGAGAGCTAGGAGGGGCCCTTACAGGAGAGCTGGGAGGGGCTCTTAAGGTTTCCCCGCTGTGTGGAGAGAGATGGCTAGGGGATTACACACCTGTTGCGCTGGTTTCAATGAAGTTATCTCCTCCGCCAGTGACGTCAGTTCTCTGCCAAGGTGGTATCCTGTGCAAATGGTGACTGTTCTTTCCCTTTGCCGGGTGACCAATGCAACGGGTGAGTCCTGACTGACTTTCCCAAGCCCTGTTTCAATCCTGTGGCCACTGCCTATGAAGGCTTGGTTGGCTTTTACCTCTGTAAGTTCAGATGGGCCGACCAGTTATTTCAGCGGGATTGTTAGTGCTGAGTCACGAGAAGCATGCGAACTTGAATGCAGCCAATCCGGGCTCGGTGTGTGTGTGTTCTGAGGGGCCCAGACTGTTCGCCCCAGATCCACGTCAGCTCAGTATTGCCTAGTGATCCTGAGCAATCAGCATTTAGACAATTTACGACTCCCTATGCCCGCGCAGCTGGAGAGGTCAGAGACTTGATCTCTCTGCGCCCGCCGCCATGTTGGATCCTCTCCCCTTCCTGCACTTCTCTGGATTGCCACCAGGGGCTCTAGCAGCACCCGAGGAGGGCTGGCCCAGAGCCGACTGGAACGCGGGGATCCACTGGTGTCAGGGGCAAGGAGCGCTGGGTGGCTGGGTGAGTGGGTTCTGCTGTAGGTTGTACCTACACTCCGCGTCCAAGAGGAGAAGAGAGGAGGGTGCGCACCAGACCTCTGCACCCAGCAAAATGTGGATGTGGGTGGGAGCGCCCCTGAGAATGTGGACATGGAGCCTATGGTGGGAGTCTTGCTCTGGATACTCGCTTTTTTGTCTCTGTAGACCAGCAGCGCACAGTACAGGGTTTTTTAAAACTTATATTGAAAACTTAGAAATTGTGTTGTTATTGTTAATATTTACAAATATAATCACTGGCCTGTTTCTGAAAATGAGGCATTAAAAATATCTCTAAACACTACTGCTAAGACAGAATAGTTTTTAAACTTTTTTTATTTATTTTCATTAGATATATATGACAGCGGAAGGCATTTTGATTCACTGTATGCAATTGCAGTTTTACAATAGTTTTTCCTCTTGTCATATCTAACATGTATAAATCATGCTTTTGACTTCTGTGAGCCCAAACTTAAGCAGCTGGTTTGTGGATTCTTTGAGAAAGTTAAAGTTCTAATAAAACTGAAAATTAGCATAAGAATACTGAGAGATAAGGTGAGTGGACTTCTTGAAGTACTGAGAAGAACATGACACTGTGGTCACTTAATGCCATTTTATTATTAATGCGCTTCATAAGAACTATATGAGAAAAAGAAACAACAGACCCAACTCTCTCCTTCATAGCCTAGATGCATGAAGTTGGTGCTCTGCACAAAGGGGCGGACCAGAAAACAGAGAATTCAGTTACTGAACTGGATCTTTCTGGCATATTCAGAGAAGTATCCACCCCTTCCCAGGATATGGCTTTTGCTTAAAGAAAAAGAAACCTGCCATTCAGATTCATTTATCTTCATGGTATTTACTAGTACATTATAATTATATATAATACTGGTATTAATTGTGGCATATTCATACATACATTCATCATATAATTCGATCAACCTCATTCCCTAGTACCTGCTCTTTCCCTCCTGTTCTTCCTCCCCCTGGCTCCCTTCCTCTCCCTTACTGCTCTCCCTTCTATTATTTTAAAATCAGTGCAGTATAATTATATGTAAAAATTTGCCTTGTATTTTCATATATGGACGTATCATGATTTCGTTTAAAAGTTCATATGGTTGAGTTTTGTGATTTGTTCTGGTTACGAATTTTGTGGGTTCAGTTCAGCCACATAAATTTCTCAGTTCTGGGTTAAGCTATGAGATACTAGATAAACTGATTCAGCAGACTTTAAGATATTTCAATCTGACAGTTATTAACAAAATTTTTAAAATTTTCATTCAGATCAAAATCTCCATCATAGGGCTTTCCTTGAGGTTTTTCTTCAGAAAATCCCCTCTGTCTCTCTTCCTTTCCCATGTAAACACTAAGACAAACTAGTAAGCCTGTCAAGAAAGTGCTGAAAGGCAAGTTAGAAAACTTACCTTGCTGCTGATTATCCAGATTTATATTTGGGGGACAGGAGTCCAGCCCAAACATCATCAGGAAAGTTAATCTGAAGGAATAGTATTACAAACTTATCCTTTCCACCCACATTTATTCATGCCCCATAGATTGATAATTTAGTATTCACTTATTTAAGGAAGTAATGTGGGTGCAGTCACTGAAATGCTAATTGGGGATTCCAATATAATTTTAACTTAGCATTAAGTGACCACCTCCAGGAATAAATTAAAATAGTTCATTTACATAAAACCTAATTCTCAGGTACTGAAAGAAAGCACTTGTCATTTTGCTAAGAAATTAAAAATTTGCTTGTAGAAAAGTATTTATACTACAGTTAAAATGTAAGTCACTGGAGAAAATTTGGCTTCAGAAACCTTTACCATGAGAGGAGCAGACCGCTTTGATATTGACGTTGTTAGCAGTTTTACTCTTTGTTTTTCATTTGTATTGCACTCCCTGAAACCCAAGAGGGTGTCCCTTCTGACACTGAGCATTCTTGCTAAGGGGTCACATGTGCAGGTGCTCTGTGGGGAGAGGCAGTACACTTGCCTGCAGTGAATGTGTTTCTAAGCTCAGCTCCCTGTGGCTGTCTGGCTGACTCTGTAAATATCAACACTAGCTTTCATATATTGCCTTCTTTTTATTTAGATATATTTAAATTTTCAAACTAAATGTTAAAAAATAAATTTACATTGCCACAACCATTTTAGATAATAAGGTCAATCCCCTCAGAGAAGAGATGGCTATTGATAGTTCTTTAAATGTTAAGATTATATTTAAATGGCTTATGGCTTTAAAGGTTCACAGAGACTAGAAAAAGTACATTTGATAATTTATTAGAGTTCCCTTTCTGATAGTCTGACTTGTGCAAATAGAAATAATGGTGAATAAATGTTATTAATCTCATTAGATGAGCTAATTATATAAGCTAATATTTGTTTCCTGTTTGGGAAGTATTTGTATATGTGTGTGTATGTACAAGTAAGGCACTTTAAACTTGTATTTGAAATTTGTTATTAGCAAGTCATGGTAGAAATGTATTCTAGTTTCTGTCCCATTCTGTAAGATATTTTATTTATTTATTTTACTGTACTAGGGATTGAACCCTAGGGCACTTTATCACTGAGCCACATCCCAAATCCTTCTTAATTTTTGAGACAGAGTCTTCCTAAGTTGCTTAGTGTCTTGCTAATTTGCAGAGGCTGGCTGCAAACTTGCAATCCTCCTGCCTCAGCCTCCTAGGTGTGAGAAATTTTAAAGAGGAGTTTTCAGACAGGGTAAAATTTCAGGTTTCAGTAAGAAGTCATGGACCTCAGTGTTGCTAAACCCTTTTGATAGCTAACCTTCATTTTCCTAAGAAGTGCTTTGAGAACTCAAATAATCCTTTCCTATAAGCTTTATGACTATACTGAAATGTTCTTATGTATCAACATGAAAGTAATGAGAACTTCATGTAAATTTTAAAAATGTATAAATAATCTTCCCCGTAGACCCAATACTGGTCCTAAGACAAGCTCTCAGAACAGGACTTGCTTAAAGCATTTGTCCTCTTAGAGATTAGGCATATTTTGACAAGATGGTTTAAAATATAGGCAATAAGTCAAAAGAATTATTCTGCTATTCTACACAGGATGAAAAATGTTTCTCATAGCCAGTAGCATGTGCTTGTGTGGTGTTTTGTTTTTAGTTTAAGTTGAATGATATACAACCTACAAAATATAACATAGAATGTGATATTTAAAAATGTGAACAACTATCTGGGGTGCCCTCTCAAATTATCTGTTCTTAGTCAAAATGAAAGTGTTTTATGTTGAGCTGTTCTCTCAAAGGGAACTCCAGAGGATATCTGAACATAGGATTCTGAGTTAGAGTTCTGTTTTCTGTATAAGCAATTATCATTTCCTTTACTTCCTAATGGGAGGCACAAGTGGAGGAAGGAGGTAGCTCTCTGTTTCATCATTTTCCCTGTGAATCTACCATTTCTTTAATAATTTCAGGAAATTTTGGAGGAAGAAGAGGGTGAATAATAAAATGTTCATATTTTGATTGCTTATCCACTGCTGAGAATGTGTCTCATAGATTGATTGTCACTCTAAAGAAAAGTGTTCACCTTGCTCCCATGTAGCAACTACACAATTGGATCCTAACTCACAGCTGGATCAGTGGTAAAGCACAATCTCTGACTGACAGCTGTCAGTCAGAGGTAGAGCACAATCTCTGACTGACAGCTGCTGAACCATCACTAACCCAAAGAGGACTGAAGTGCATGTTAACAATTTCAGTCCTTGATGGTGATATTTGATGAGTGACCACAATTAGAGATCCAGGGAGTCAATTCAATGGGTAGGTCTGACTTGGAATCTCCACACCTGTAATTTCTTTCTAGAAACCTCCTTTGTTTTTTGCCCCAGTCAAAAGTGCCCTTCACATTCAAGTATAAAGTCTAAACACATATTTCTGGCCCACCGTACCACAGGTAGGACACACACTTTGAATCACTCTTCTGAGAGTAATAATGTTTTCATCCATTGATGTCTCCCCTCCTCTCTGTTAAGATCAAAAACCTGTTTGTGAGATGTCCCTGCCCATGACTAGGGTTGCAGACTAAGCCTATTTTTTAGCCATGGTGGGAAACAAACTCATGATCTTCATGTAATACTTAGCACTTTACCTGAGGAATAATCATGTTGATACCTTGATTTGAAGATTTGTACCCTTTCTTCGTTGAAGCATCAGGTCTCTTCTGTGAAAAGCATTACTTTATATCATATTTGGTGACAGTATATTAATCCTATAAGTTCTTGCACAATATTATCAGTTTCATGTATAAATATACACAGTGTCACAATAGACAGCTGTAGAATGCAAGTTATTCTTACCTGAAAACACAATCAACCTTAAACACTTGGTGCAAATCATGGGCATGCAGAATGGAGACTCTTAATAGAGTCTCCCATTGCTAAAAGCATGAAGTCATGAGCATTTATCTACATACATGTCTAATAGTGTTTTTTTTTTCACATGTCTCTTTTCCAAGAGTTTACTTTCAAGAACCTTGTCATTTAGTAGACATGGATTGTTTGTCCTTATTTGATAAGTGCTGTCAACACTCTTTATTGCTACAGGAACACACCCAATCTCAAATAATTCCATATATGCTACAAGGATCAACATACTGTACAAAGAAATTATCACCTTGGCTAATAGCAACTAAGCTCCTTGCTGATGTTGTAACTGAGTCAAACTCTTCTTGTCTCAGTAGCATGTTTGATGTTTGCCTGGAGAGTTCTATGTTCCAAATTAAATCAACTGGTGTAGGAAGGCTACTTATGAGAGCTGGTGCCCAAATAAAAGTAAATGGGAAGCTATTCTTGATCCAGGCAAACATGTTGGGAAAATGACTTCAGAGCAGGGATCAGTGTTTTGGTTGGAATATGAGTTTGGAGTTTGGAGGAAGAATCTTTGGAAAATGAGTATTTTCAGTCTGAGCAGCTGACATAAAATAACTGAAGCATAAAAGAGTAGACATTTTTAAGTATTTTGAATTAGAAACTAAATAAGTATTATATTATTATACCAGTTGTTTAGAATCCACCTTCACATTTTCTTCAACACTATAAGCCACAACTTTTTAAATTTGATTTTATTATTATTTTTAAATAATAATACAACAGTAGAATGCATTATAATTATTATTACACATATAGAGCACAATTTTTAATATCTCTGTATATTCATGTATATTCATCAAGTCATGCCTTTATACATGCACTTTGTTTTTTTTTTTTTTTTTTTTTTTTTTTTTTTTTTTTTTTTTTGCATTACAATTCTTAATACACATATATACTGATTTTTTATATCTCTGTTTGTATATAAGGTATGTTGACACCCAATTCAAGTCTTCACACATGTACTTTGGATAATGATGTCCATCACATTCCACCATCCTTGCTAATCCCCTGCCCCCTCCCTTTCCCTCCCACCCCTCTTCCCTATCTAGAATTAATGTAATCCTCCCATGCTCTCCCTCCCTACCCCACTATGAATCAACCTCCTTATATCAAAGAAAACATTCAGCATTTGTTTTTTGGGGATTGGCTAACTTCACTTAGCATTATCTTCTCCAATGCCATCCATTTACCTGCAAATGCCATGATTTTGTTCTTTCTTAATGCTGAGTAAAATTCCATTGTGTATATTTGCCATTTTTTTAAAATCTATGCATCCACTGAAGGAGATCTAGGTTGGTTCCATAGTTTAGCTATTGTGAATTGTGCTGCTTTAAACATTGATATGAAAGCCACAACTTTTAAAGAAGTATAATATATGTTATCTGAGCTGTGACTTTTAAAAATTTTTTATTTGGTCATACTTCAGAATGAAGTACACAGAAGGAGTATTAGTTATATCTAACTCATGAAGAGAAACCTGGAAAAAGTTTGGAATTTGACTGACAAATATAATATTTTTTAATATTTCTTTGAGGAGAATACTATGAATGTCAGATATTTAAATTTATAAAACATTTTTTTAAGGATTTGGCTTTCAGAAACTGTGTTGCATGTAGTTCCATCACCTGACTTGTTGGTTATCTTCTCTGAAGAAGGAATTTGTAATACCTTGATTCCTGGGGCTGGTGGACCTTGTTTGGGATATTCTATCATGATTTCATAGCCCTGTGTGGTCCCTAGAACTCTGGCTGAGATTGAAGGTCCCCACATGCTCCTTTGTAACTCTCATTTCTTGGGGTGTTCAAGACCTAAGAGAGAATTTCTCTAACATGTAAGCAAGCAGTAGATCCACTTGTTGGAGTTGTGCAGGGCAACCTGCTTCCTGATGATGTTAGATTAGGTGCTGCCTACAGGACTCAAGCCTTTAAAGAACTTGTTTGTTTTGTTAGCATCAATAAATCCTTGGGTGGTCTAGGAGCTTGGTAAAGTTAAACTGAATACAGCATTTCTAGGAGTGGTGAACTGATGGGCAAAGTAGTAAAACCATCACTGATGTCAACAGGAGAATTCAAGATAAGGAATAATTCAAGATAAAAGGGGAGACTTGTAGCTCCTTGTTCATTGGTTGGTCTAGGCAGAAACAAAACAAAACAAAACAAAAACTGAGAACTTCTGGGACCACTTGTTTTGGCAGTTGGTACAGTGATATGCCCACTGAGTTTAGCTGTGGCCCCTCCAGGAACTCACAAGCACAGTCAGTCAATGGCTCTCAGGCTGTTTCCTGAGTTCAGGTCCAGTTGCCAATGGGATCCTTCTTGGGGATTCTGCTGTGCACCTGTGCACCTATATACCTCTGTGTCTGTCTGTGTGTCCTGAGGAGGTGATGGGTAGAGAGCTCTGTGGATGAAATTGCTGCAGTTGGCAGGGACAAGAAAGGCAAAGGTGACTGAAGCAGAATTCAGTTATATGGAATGGAGTTGTTTCTTACTTGCTACCATGAAAAAGGGATATTCTCTAGTCTTGGTTTCTGAGTCTATGAGCAATAAAGATCCACCATCTGCCCCCAACCAGTTGAAAGGTGGCCTTCACTTACTGAAGTACCTTCTCTGTGTCCTGGAACATTAGTGTGCAAGTGTCCAGCACAGTGCTCTTCCTGATTCTGGTGAACACAGCACTACCCCAGGGAATGCCTGGTGGGCTACAGGTTATAGAACAACAGTTAAAACAATAAGAATGCAATTAGCAAAAACAAATCAATAATTAGATTCAGTTCAAAGAAAATGTTTTAAATCAAATATATTCTGGAAGAAAATATTTTGATAGCTATTGACTATTGTTTTCTCAGAGTTGGCTGGCTTAAGAAAAATAGTATGTATCTGTAGACCTTCCTTCAGATGTTTGGAGAGTATCAGAGTTGAACATTTGTTGTATGGCTTTATATTTGCTAAACTCTCTGTTCTAAAACTTGAGTATAAGAAAATTGCTGTACTTAATGTAGTACTAAATGAAAATAAAAACAAATACCTGTGTAATGTCATAAATCTAGGGAGGTACTCTGTGTCTGGGATTTTAGGCATCTTTGCAGTGTTGTTTTGGTTCATGGATGTTCTGATAAGAACAGCTTGTGAACTTTGACATTTCAGAACATGTTTTTATGCTGTAAGATGTACAGTGATGAGTAAGAGGCCTAAAATTTGGGGATAGAAGGTGATACATTGACAAGAGTTTTAGGTTTACTTAAGAAAATTTAAGAGAACAAACCCCAAATTACTATTTCCTTTCTTAAAATATAAAGGAAAATATGGGAAATAAAATATCAGCTATAGAACACAATACAGTTAACAGATTTAAGAGTCAAACACCTTTTGGATAAAGGGAAATGATTTTTATTGAACTGTAGTGTAAGGCTTTATTTTCTGTATCATATAAATAAACTTATGGTCACAGTAATTTATTATTCTTTGTCATGGTGAATTGCAGATTTGTAAATCTGAAAATCCAATCTTTTAGAGATTGATGTCACTGTTGATAATTGATTTCATTGATTTTTCTTCTAAATTCCTGGATTTTTCTTGTGACCATGGGTAAAGCAGGAAGAAGTGGAAAAGCTGTCAGATAGCATGCATCTCAACATGAAACACACACACACACACACACACACACACACACACCCCACTAACCAGAATCCAATTCTCTAGGGAAGAATTTAAACAGGCTCCTCCTGCCTCAGAGATACTATAGGATCCTTCATGGGCATTCTCCTCCACCGTGTTCTCAGATGGAGGATGACTGGATGTGACACCATGGATTATCTGGCTTGAACTCTATGGATATGACTAGCCAAAGAAGTGCCCTTCCTCCCACTGCTTTTCTTAAGATTTGCTCGCTTTAAGGTTTTCCTCTGTGATCCCATTTACAAGTTTCATGGGTCTGAAGTTGTAAGATGGTGACTACTTCATCCTAATATTTTCAAAACTTAATATGTATATAAAGAGTAGCAAGAAATATTTATGTTAAGAGTAGGGATATGGCTAGTGTCTTAGTCCTTCTGTTGAATACTCAACACAAAGTAATTGATAAAGAATGAAGTCCATTACCTCACAATTCTAGGGCCTAAAAGTCAAAAATTGGGTGGCCACATCTGGTGAGGGCCTTGTGCTGTATCATAACATAGCAGAAAAGTAGAAAGGCAAGTGTATTCCTGGAGAAGAGACAAAATATGAGGTCAGCTTTGCTTCTCTTGTGGAAAAAAACCCACTTCTGAGGGGAAGAGGGTCCCCAATCTTAACAACTTAATAGCTTCTTCAAGGTCCTGCTCCCAACACAGTGGCAATCAGATTTCAACATGGATTTTCTAGAGGTTTACTCACTCAAAGTGCAGCACCAACCAAGTACCTTTCAGTTACAAATTGTACACTAACTACAGTAGCAAACATTTTCCCAGTTATAAGAGATAGAAAACCTGACCAGATGGACTTAAGTAACAAGAGTAATGTTGACTCAAATTGTTTTACAAATCACAATACTTTATTTAAAATTTGGGTTCAAGTGATGAAATTTTGACATCAGTGTCAACCCCTTTTCAGCTCTGTCTTTGCTACTTTGAACTGACCTCAGGCAAAATACTGTTTGGCATCTCCAAGATCAAGGTCAAACTGCCCAACCACACTGACTGAGAAATGCTTTATTTTAGACTTTGGCCCTTATTGCCATTTGAAACACAATGCACTTATTTGTTTATTCCTTCATATAAAGTCCCAAGAAATCAGAGAATGTTTGTTTTGTTTGACTCTAGAGAATACAGGAGGTTCTGGGAAATAGTGAGTTTTCAGTATGTATTTGCAAAGTAAAATCCCCAAATACGATTTTCATTGTTTAACCCATGTTGCAAAACTGGTCATACCTAATGATCTTCACAGACCTAACAATATTTTTTTAATATATAAGATTTTCAGTATTTTTTTGGTATTCTTTTAGTTGTAGATGGACATTGTACCTTTATTTTATTTATTTTTATTTTTTTATGTGGTGCTGAATATAGAACCCAGTGTTTCACACATGCTTCTACCACTGAGCTACAACCCCAGCAGGCCTAACAATCTTGACAGGAGGTTATGTCCTTCCAACTGACTAGTGGTAGAACAAGGAAGTGATTGTGACCTGATCCTTGACCAGGTGCTTCATCTATATCACCTTGACAATAAATCACAGTGCACCAAATCATTAAATAGTTTAATATGTTATGAAAAGCATTTATTTTCAGATTATCTGCTTCATGTGAAAGATATTTGGTTATGTGTCTTCTTCTCAGATTCTAAACTTTCTGAAACAGAACCACATGTCTTTGTCTTGGTGGTGGCCTACTAATGGTACTCAGTAATTACCCAATACCTGAAGAAACTAATATACTCGTGCACCCCATAATGACATTTCCATCAATGACAGCTGCATATATGAGAGTAGTCCAATAGATTAGGATGAAACTAAAAAATTCTTATGGTCGTGCATTTTAATCATGCCTTTTTAAGTTGAAATATACAGATACAATTGTGCTTCAACTGCCTACAATACTCAGTACAGTAACATGCTGTACAGCTTTGTGTCCAAGGATAAGTGGCCTGTACCATATGGCCTATGAGTATGGTAGCTTATTATACCATCTAGATTTGTATAAATACACTTTTAATGTTGTTGACACAATGATAAAAAATCACCTAAGGAAGCACCTCCTAGAATGTGTGCCCCTTATAAAGCAACATATGACTATATATTTAAATATGCTATTTTGAAAGTGTGTGGGAAATGCAGAATTCCCATGTGAATTTCATAAATATTTTGTAGTTGAAATATTTTGTATTTGAACTTTCATCTGTTGACCCATTGGTCAGATGGCTGATTTTGAGTGATTCATTTCCTTTTAGTAGTGAAATGTGTGGCATGATTTCTAGTCCAAAGCATTTGTAAGAATCATAGCACTTATTATTAATGGTGAAGGAGCACCTGAGGTGGAGCTGAGAAAGAACAGTGTCAAGAAAATCACCCCAACACCAAAGAGCAGAAAGAGAAGGACTTAGGATCATATGAGGCAAAGTTATTATATCCAGGGACCTGAGACTCCAAATTGGATCTAAGCCAGGCTAGATTCTACTCAGTGTGGCAAGGATGCCTGGGAGCAGTGTGGAACCATAGTTTTCCAGAAGCCTGGTTTGCAGTGTCTAATTGGTACTCAAAGCAGCGTCTAATACAAGATGTACAAGCCTGATAAAAACCAGGGTGGGGTTGGGAACCAGAAAGGAAAATGCAGGGCAGGGGATGTGCAGGTGGATGAGGGTTATTACATTTCAGCATGGTTATTGTATCCATTCCGCTCCATGACACCCAGGAGGCCAAATTTACTTGGGCTATTATTGCCTCTGGAGTTGGAAACCACAGACATTTCATTAACCATTCAGAGCAAAAGAAGTTCCCATTATGCTTGTAGACTCTACACTGCTGGATGGTGCTGGGGGATTATGAGTCGGTTCCTGGCTGGTCATTTTCAACAAAACCATTACTGACACTATGACATGCTGATGATATTAGCGAGTATTTCTATTTTGAAATGAAGATGCTTTCTAATTTAATTTTTCAGAATTTCATATATGGGGTATAAATGGAGGCTATAGAGATGATTCCAGCAGCAATTTCATGATGTGCTAACATGATGAATCACACTTTCTGATAGGAGTGGTGTGGGTATAAGCAGATGCCTGGTTCCACAGGTTCACATCATCTGTGTAATCTCAGGTATCTTATTTTTCCTCTCTGAAAATATAGTTAATACAAGTAACCTATCTAATAAAATTATATATATATATATATATATATATATATATATATATATATATATATATATACACACACACACACACACACACACACACATACATACATACATATATCATGCCTGGAACCCAGAAGTATGTTCTCAATGAATTTTATCAAATTTATCTCCTATTGATTTAAAGAACAAAATCAGAAACATAGTCTTCGTCCATGACCTTGTGTAGAATAATAAACAATATCTTAGGGCAAAGTATTGGCACTAGGTATTTGCATTATCAGAAATATTTTCACTAGTAATGTGCTATTATAACAATATTACAAAATAAGGATGTTAAAAAAGTCTGTACAAGGTCAGAAAGTCTTACTATGGCATATTGCTCTATTTTTGTTTTCTAGAATACCATATCTCTGTAAATAAAATCCCTCAGATTTAGCTGTTTGAATCAACTTGTCATAAGCAGTTTAAATCTTCTTTCAACTTCACATATTTTCTATTAGCTGAAAGAAACTCTCCAGGACATGGTCCAGGTGTTTGTGTCAGGATAATAAACCCTGGGTACATGTGCTGCTTGTTATCTGAATATTTTTTGAAGTCTTCTACAATATATGATGTCTGGACACCAACATAGATCCCACAACATTCCTGATAGGATAGTGAGTATTAACCTCTAGGTGAATGTATCTCTGTTACAGGGATGCCATCTTCACTTGAATATGCAAGGAGACATTAGTGTGGGTCCCTAGAGAGAACAACACTGTCTGACGCTGAAGGATGAGGTAGAGTTCCATCTCCTGAATTTGCTCTGGTTTTCTTCAATCATCTTGTCACAGGCTTGTTCAATCTATCCATATCTTTGGTACTTACACTGTTGTCTTCATTGTGTCCCTGTCTCCAACTCATCTCTTAATCCATTTGCTGTCCTGTTGCTACAGTAATCTTGCTAAAGGTTATTTACCTGATGACCTTACTTTCCTGGGCAGGACTCATATGTTCATTCACATCACATGAAACATGCTCACATTCCTTGAAAGGCCCCTTCTCTTTACCACTGCTCCCAGACTGGCCTCAACAACAACCACCAAGCCATGCTGGCATCTCTTCAAAAGACTGTATCCACCCCACCCCCAGTGGACTCTTGGAACATCTTGCCTTCCTATGGTTTGGTGTGTGTTCCTTCTGTGGGATCTCTATTCCTTCCTCTATGGTTCTGAGCTGCTGTTCCACCTTGGTAGGTTTTCCAGCATGTCCTCCTCTTACAGCTCATGTACCTCTGACAAGCCCAGTTTCTGCCACCATCCACATTTATTTTATCTCTCCCCAGCACCTGGGGTCATGTCTTACATACAGTGTAAACTCCTTCATAATTCCTGAGCACCTGCACACACAAATGCACACAGGTATGGATGAAAATTTAGACAGTTCTTCCCTTTATACTTACTCTGTGGTACAATTAATTGACCTGTGGGATTACTATTTGGTAAATTAAGTTTCCATTAAAAACATTAGCAAATTAAGTGACTCTCAATATTACCATTACAATTTATTTTTTTATGAGTTTGGACAAAAACCGAATAAGTCGGAGCAGGGGTTGTGGCTTAGTGGTAGAGTGCTTGTATACCACATGTGAGGCACTGAGTTTGATTCTCAGCACCACATAAAAGTAAATAAGTAAAATAAAGGTATTTTGTCCAACTGCAACTAAAAATTAAAAAAAAAAACTGAAAAAAATCACAAACTATTTGTATTTTTTTCAAATATTTACTCCCAGGAACTTGCCATTTCATTTTTAGCAGTGCCTTTGAAAAACTACATTTTGTTGGAGTAAACTGGTTCTTCCAAATCTCTCTCAATAAATTTATCCTTTGAGCTTATTTTGGCAAGGCAAATAGATAGTTGAGATGCTTACATATAAGGAGCAAAGAAGAAAAATAAGTGTTTATCATCTACGATTGAGCAACAATATTAGTATATCCAATTATTATAAGGTATAAAATTAATAACAAAAATATTAGGTCTTTGTCTTGATAGACTAAAGTGAAATTAATTAGGTTTATCCAAATAATAATTCCCACCTGCATATTGACTTATTAGAATATAGCAAATGTTCTGTAATTTTTTAAAACTTGTTGACTGAGTAAATTAACATGTGGAATATGCAGAAGGCTGAAAATATAATGCTGACAGGAAGAAAAACTCCAGCTCCAAAAATACAAATAAGAAAGTGAGTACAAAAGATAGGTGTGGTCCAATTCTCCAACCTCAGCCTCCTGAGCTCTTTGGATTACAAGCATGTGTGCACCTGTCTAAAAGAAGTGATTGTTTCATGGAAATTTTTTAGAAAGACACTCAAGACACTCTATTACTATTCAAATAATTTCAGATAAACATTGCATTAAATAGGAGAGCTATAATGAGAGTCTGATGTCTGGAAGGGTACTACATACCAGGAGCATATGCATTCTAGGAAAAATCAGAGACAAAGTATCCTGTGGCTGATTGGTGAAATACCAATCCTCCCGCTCTGAATCCTCCCGCTCTGCCTGTTGGCCAGATAGTAGAAGAGTCTATCCTCAGCTCTATGAAAGGACATACAAGTACCTGGGGTATAAAGAAGAATCACAAAACTAAGGTTGTTTTGACAACAACCCAGTGTATTAAACTAGAAATAATTTCCCATAAATTAGTTACATTAAAAATTTCAGCATCATATGAATCCAAATTCTGAAAATAAAGTAAAATTCTTCCTTTTTTCTTTATGTAATTTTTATGCATTTTTTGAATACATCAAAGAAATTACTGTCCATTTTGGTTGAAAAAGAAATGATATTTTATGAGGATTCATTTATAAATATTCTTGCTAGGAATGGATTGATTGCACTTGCTCTGAGCAGCTGACATAAAACCATATCATAGCCCTAAATCCAGTTTTTCCTTCCATGAAGAGACTGTGACCACAAAGACACAGCCCTGAGGAAAATCATATGCTTCATTAGAAACAAGAGCCTTCCCAGATGGAGCTCCTGAGACAGGAGTGTGTTCTCCAGGAACATGCCCACATTTAGCAGGGAACTGTTCCTGGTTTTCTCAAAGTGGAAGGAAGGAGGCAGGGAGATGGGCAGGAAGCAACAGACAGAAGTACATCTATATCACAAAACAATGCAAGAAAATTTATATGGCAGTTTTAGAATGTCCTAGTTGATTATTTGAAACACCAAATACCTACATCTTGGCAATGGCATTTTGTTTGTTTGTTTGTTTTTCTATTTTATTATAAACTAGGGAGTCCCTAGCTTAATAGAAGGGAGTCTAGCTTTGTAATTTTTTTATGTTGCTTTAATTATCCTCAGTCAAAATGCTCAAATTACCAAACATTCATTCTAAGATAATAAAAATGAAAACAAATTCTCATGCAATCTTTGTCTTGTCCTCAAAATTCAAGTTGTTATAAATTTATGGACAAATATGATAGTAAAGTTGTTAAATTCTTGTATTTAAAGTGATATGGTCATTTAGAAAAAAAATATACCTCTACATAAATGATCACCTGAACTCTTTCAGGACTTTTCTACATTTTAAAAACTTTGTGTAGCAATTTTCCAATATTTCAACAATAATATAAGAGAGAAGGAATTATATAATTTTCCCTCTATTTTCACTGGAGAAAACTGAGGTATTGCAGGGCAAAATTTGTCTAAAGTTTATTCAAAATAGATTATTTGTTCACACAATAAATATGTTGCTCTATGAGGTAGCATTTGGAAGCAATATTTATAGAATAAAACTATGATTTTTAAAATTAATGTTTGTTATGCTTTAGATCTGAGGTGATTCCCAAAAGTGCATGTGTGAGGCAATGCAAGGATGTTCACAGGTGAAATGATTACAGTATGAGGATTATAACCTAAAAAGTGGATTAATCCACCGATATGGATTAATTAGGTGGTAACTACAGGCAGCAGTTAGGGTGTGGCTGAAGGAAGTAAGTTACTGGGGCCATAACTTTGGGGTTTATATTTTATCCCTGGGAAGAGAAATATGCTTTCTCTCTCTCTCCTACTTGCTGTCAAGTCTTGAGCTGCTTTCCTCTGCTATGCCTTCCACCACCATGATGCTCTGCCTCACCTTGGGCCCAGAGCTATGGAGTCGGCTAATCATGGACTGAACCTCTAAAACTATGATCCAAAATAAATATTTACTACTCTAAGTAGTTGTTGTCAGGTACTTTGGTCACAGTGACAAAAAAAAAAAAAAAAAAAAGAAAGAAAAAGAAAAGCTAAAACAATATTATTTTTAATTGACAAATAATAATTGTATACATTTAAAAGGTACATATCTATAATGTGGAATGATTAAATCAACATGATTATAATCATATAATTAACAGTTAATTTAGCATTTACTAGATACACACACATACATATGTGTGTGTGTGTGTGTGTGTGTATATATATATATATATATATATATATATATACACACACACACACATACACAAATATACATATGCACCTTTGAAATGTGTTTGGGTTTCTATTGTAGCATAATTAACAGAATTCTTTTTTTTTTTTTTTTTTTTTTTTTCCTGGAGTGGCTGGTCTTTAATTTCCTTGGGCCAGAACTACAGCCCTTCCTCTGGCTCTCAACTGCAAGACTTCAGTCAGGCTGACTTGCTGGCTTAGAGGCCCATGGAAAAGGACACATTCATCCTGACCTGGACCATGGCCCCTGGCTGTGAATAAGCTAGAGGGGCTGTGTCAGACTTCCTCCTTGTACCATTCCCTGGGTACCAACCCCCAGCCAAAGCTTGTCCTCAGCCCAAGTCAACAACAAAATTTCTTCTGTCTACTGCAAATTCTCTGTGGAATTTCTGGGGGCTCTCAATACCCCTGCGGCTTTCTAGCTGCTTTCCATGTCCTCCTCTTCAGTCCCCTGCTCCCCAAATCCTGGGGCAGCCCTTCACCCCACAGTGGATTTAAGATTAGGTGAGGGTTAGCCTAGCACCTCCTTGATGAGCAATACTTTGAGACTGGGAGTGGCATAGGGGTAAGGCCTGCTTCCTGCAGGTCCTGGAGCAGGGACTCTGAGTGGCGTTTGTCCAGACTTAGGTGCCAGGGGAGCCAGGCATGAGCCTCTAGGAAGGGTGCCAGGAAAGAATGGGGGCTCTTTTCTCCCAACAGCTGCAGGGTCTTCTCACAGCAGGCCTAGGCCTCCACAGGGTCCTCCAGCTCCTGGTGGCACACAGCCAGCCAGGCTAGGGTCAGCAGAGGACAGTCTGGGCCCAAGTGGGGCATCCAGCTGGGTCTGCAGCTGTCAGGCATTGGCCCAGAGTGCCAGGGCCTCACGATAGAAGCCGGAACAGGTGAGGCTCTGTGCCCTCTACAGCTCTGGCAGCACAAAGAAGTCCTGCAGGTCTGGGACATGGCGTAGCTCCGGCACGGCTTGCAGGTGGCCCAAACAAATGTCCAAAGGCTCTGCTAAGGCCGGCAATCATTTCTTCGGTAAAATTCTGGTGCAGGCCTATAAGGGGGGAAGGAGATGGCAGCCATTGGGCCCCAAAACTGCAGCTGCAGGTTTCGATGCAGCTGCTCAAAGTCTGAGAAGCGGCAAGAGATCTGGGCTGGCTGGCGATCTGGTAGCCCTGGACACATCATGGCGAGGGTGTAGAATTGGAGCGCGGGTCCTTGACAACATTGGCGCTGGTCACCTAAAAGAGCACCCGCCAGAGTGTTTTGAGATTTCTTCCAGAAATCCTGTAGCTGCCGGGCCAGGAATTGACTGCCTCGCTGCCCATCAGGTGAGGGACTCCGCTCTGTCTTCTCGCGTTGTCTGTCCAGGGAGACAGTAGGGCCAGCCTCCTTGTTGTGCTCAGCGCTGGTGAAGCTGAGGGTGCTGCTGAGACAGGAGGACAGGTCCTAGGCGGTGGCATCCTCCAGCTCGGAGGTCTCTGGGAACTGCTCGGCCTCTGGGCCCACTGCCACCTCACCTTCGCTTTCCAGGGTGTGAAGCAGCTGGTGCAGGAGCTGAGGCCACGGCACCCTAGGGGGAGCAGACAACACTAGGTCCAGGGCCGGGATGGGAGAAGGACCTCTGCCAACAGAATTTTTGACAGTTAACAAAATTTTAGTAATTCATGTGAACAAATTTGTGAACAAAAACTTTTTTCAATTTCATGCTTGATTGCCTTTTAACAATTTGAATATGGAATTTGAGAATTTTATAGAATCCAGTAACTTTTGCATTTAAACTAACAGATTTTTGCCCTTTGAAATTGGTATATCAAATTTATGCAATCAAGATAATCTCCAGCTGGTTTTGCTACAGATAGTTAAAATCTTTAAAACTGAGTATTAAGGGCAAAATCATTAATAATAAGAGTCAACAGCCATTCATCCCAGTTGTGACTCCCAAGCACTCCCTTGATTGGGATTTGGGGTTTTGCATTGTGTCTTCTTACTGCCCCACTCTGTCCAGTACTAGTGCCAACCTCAACCACAGAGCACACTGTAGACACCAAGACTAACCTTGTGCAAACTGCAATATCATGTCGCAGGGAGCTGTTCCCCTGCCTAGTCCAGGAGTTCATCACTGCACAGATATGGGGGTTGATGACCCAAATCTGTCCATTTTCTTCTTTGGAGTTCATGGTCTGACTTCCTTGAGTACTTTAGTACAAAAATACCCTCCACTGGTATCCTAAGTGCTCTGGTTTGGTGGGGCTCAGAGTAAGTTTCAGTTAGGAAGTCAAAATTTCAGTTGAGGAGGTGAGGAATTGTTAGTTTTTAAAATGTTCCAGGTGACTTATATTCATTTCCAAGTTTGAAGACTATTGCTTTACCTTCAGGGTTCCCAGATTCCTGCTGGGATCCTGGGATTGGCTAAACAGGTACAGTCTCACTACCCTTCAGCCCTTTAACCAGAAGGTCTCTTGAATTCTGACTCCTTTATGGGCAAGTGTTTCAGCATGTAGAAAAGACTTTCCTGGCTGTGTGCATCAGAGAAACCATTGTGATGCCTGTTTCTTTGAATTTTACTGCATGGAATTGTACAATTTTGACAATTCTACAGACATTATTTTCTTCTAATGCAGATATGTCCTCAACTTCTAATTTGTGGATTCCTTCTGAGACATTTCTGAATGTGGTGGCTTGTTGAATTTTACTAGCATGCTTATTTAAGCAGGGATAGGAGTGTCTTCAGAAATGAGTTCTACAAGGGGGAGCTTCTCCTGGTAGTTGGAGAGAAACCCTTTTCTCAGTCTGCTTTTCTGCCTCCTCTTATCACTTATCCTCATACACCCACCTGGAAAATTAAGACCCCTTTGTTGTCTTCTTACAATGAATTCTGTTCTTTAAATGCTTTGAATTCAATATATGTCACAGTTGATATAACTTAGATACAGAGGTTTTAAAATATGTATGAAAAAACTCTCCAACTAAAGTCCTGATCAGTTTAATCCAGGAAGAATTTATTCAATACCTACTGTTTATCAAGAAATATTATAAAAGCCAAGGAAATAAAGTTACATACTGGTTCTTTACAAAAATATGCTGATCCTATAAAATGTAGCTGGCAATTCATTTAAGTGATATTGGTTTTAATTTTAGAACTATACTGCTCATTTAGGATCTTCCTTCTGGCAGCCTAACCTATGAACCTTGCCTGAATGTTGGCTGGCTGGATTCATCTACTTGCCTGCATAACAAATAGGCTAAAAAAGATGGAAAAAAAGAAAAATGTATTTTATGCAGTTTGATCAAACTGGGAAGAATCCACAAACAGTGGAGCCTATCTTCTTCCTCTTAGTGTTAATAGTTCCACGTGATAACACTTTTGCTGAATAGAAGTTTTCAGTGGACAGGTGAGAATAAAAATTGGGATGATTAAAATTTGCCTTTCAAGCAGGCTGAAAATCTTTTCTTCATAAGGTACTGAACAGGACAGTCAGTGAGAAGACAGCAACAATTCTTCCTCCAGAATTTTGATTTTTCTAGAGGTTCTGTAGAATCACATGATTTTAATTATTTTAGAATCAGGAAGCAATATACTTGATTCTTTCTGTTGCTAGGCCAAATAGGCTCTTAGACATGTAACTGGAAAAACAAATTAAAAAAAAAAAAAAAAAAACTTCAGCTGGTTACAATTTTGAGTTCTTCCCCAGTACATTCTTTTAAACCATAGCCTTTTTCCTTTGCTTGGTCTTTTTTTTTTTTTTTTTTTTTTTTTTTATTGTGCATGGTACTGGAAATGGAACTCAGGGCCTTCAACATGCTAGGCAATTGCCCTATCACTGAGCTACATTCACAGAGCTTTTTAAAAATATTTATTTATTTTTTAGTTGTGGTTGGATATAATACCTTTACAAATTTATTTTTGTGGGGTGCTGAGGATAGAACCCAGAGCCTTGCATGTGCTAAACAAATGCTCTAACGCTGTGCCACAAGCCCAGCCCCAGTGCTTTAACTTTTATTTCTAACTGAATTCACAGCATTTGGAATAAAATCTTAAATAAATCTTTAAAAACAGATTTTGTGTTTTTCCCAGGTTTTCCTGGAAGTTCAAACCCAGATATTTCACAGGAAGTTTTTTTTTTTTTTTTTAACAAAAAAAACAAGTATGTATTCAGCTAAATGTTTTCAGTCATTTGGACTTCACATACTCTAATTTTTTTTCTCAAAAAATATGTAAGGCACATCACAAATGCTACGATCTTAAAAAGGAAACACTACTGTGTGAATCTACTCCACTAAAGGGAACTTGAGACATCATTAATTATAAAATCAATTATTGTTTTAAGTTCATACCAAATGCAATTTAATAAGAGTTTCAATTGATGGGCACTAACTTGCTATCTTGCAACTCTTAAATGGAAACTGTTCTTGTAGGGTTACCACATTATTTATAATTAAAAGTGAATTCTTAAGCATTGAGAAATAATTTTACAGGCAACATTAGAATCCAGATAAATGTATGACATATCTGAGTTAAGGCAATGGCCAGAAGCTGGATGTATAACATAATTCTTGAATACAATGTTAAAATAGGAAAGGAGCTCTAGATGTGAAAACAAAAGTGCTTTCATTTGAACTTGGCTTATGGCTTGCATAAGTCCTCTACATTTCTGAAATAAATATACTAGCCTAGAACCAGGAGTAATGTGCCCCTTTGGACCTTGTAATGCAAGATATAACCATAGTATATCACTCCAACCCATGGTGAATTGAAACATAAGATCTCAGAAATCATCCTTGCTCTCCTCCTCCATTGTATATTTCACTGGGGTTTGAGAGTCATGGAATTAAACAGTTGAATCTGGCAAAGTGGTTTAAGCTTTAGTCATGCTAAATGGTGCAAAGTCTACCCACATAGGATGGCTGCCTTCAGGGACAATGTGGGACTCTTGCACAGCATGTACCTTTAGAAGCAAGTGAGGGCACAGGTGGACAGGGATGCAGTGGGGCTGGATTCTGCATAACATGGATTCTGTGTGCCAAGCTTATGAATTTTGAATGTGCTGTAATAGGGATTTCCACATCCTCTCTACTGTGTATGTTAGAACATTTATTTATTTCCCTTGGTTCAGAACTGGAGTCCAAATTAGCAAAGACACTGGGAATCTGCTTGATTATGGATGGAAAGCCAGTTGAGAGCACAACCTTGGGAAATGTGATCTTTGGTGTTCACAAGTTCTCAGAGGCCTTCATACGCCAACAGCCATCAGGAATGACAGATATTGGAATTACAGACTAGACCCAAAACTCTTTCCTACTAATATAGAAATGATCCTTAAGTATGCAAAATTCCTCCTGAGTCCAGATTTTCTTTCTGGTCCACACAATGAGAGCCACTCTATGAGTGGGCCTTGAGAATAGGCACCTGATGGCATTCAAACTGTCATTCTGAAAGGAGCAAGAAAAGTCAAAGTTCATGGGGGGAGGAGTTTATATACATTCTCTTTTTCAGTCCAGAGAATAGGTTCCATTTTGATGTGTTGAGGAATGAAATACATGAATATTCTGAACAACTTTTAAATGTAGTTCAGTAAATAATGCATGCAGAAAAGATACTATTTATATGCAATTTTGTATACACAGAATTTTAAAGTACTGATGAAAGTAAGAAAAAATGTATTACTGAGGGGCTGTAGTCAACCAAGGAAGTCTGTCCAGAATTGTTTTTCATTTGAAGGGATATGCAGATTAAGTAATTCTAAAAGGGGTCAAGGGCCTGGAAAACTTTCTTACTGTCTTACTTAGACTGGAGGAACAAGCCAATTATATTTTCCTCAGCTGCAGGAAGTTCCAAATTTCTAAGATTTCACCTGGAAAAAATAAATATATGTAGGCAGGTAAGTAGGCAGGTCGGTAGATAGGTAGATAAAAACGTTTTCTAAAATTCAGAAGCTGAATATTGTAAAACTGTTTTTGTCAGGATCAACAGGCCATTTCATCAACAGGCTATTGATGAAAATGGCTTTACAATATATGCAAATACTGAGACAAGGATTAAGGGTTTCATAAAAATGAATTTGATGTATAAAAATGCCTGCAAGAATATTTCTAACAGTCTGATCTGAAATCAGTTTAAATAATGAAAAATCATTATGCTTTTTTTTTCCTTTATAAAGCACATTACAGCTAATTAGAGTTTTTCCTTCAGAAAACACGTTAATGTTTCAAAAACCTAACCTTGAGTCTATTTTCAGCTGTGCACACTAAAGCTGAGATTTCTTTTTTCATAGAATCACTGTATAAGTGGTTATTATGCTAAGAAATAAAAATCACTTTAGCCTAAGTATGCTTCTGATATTCAGATGTTCTTATATGCTTATTTGCACCAATCTTGGTTTTTTCTTCCCTAAGTGATAAATGGATGGTGTTTGCAATTGTGGTCCTCTCACTTCTTAAAAACAAATATCTGTGAATAATCCATGTAGTTTGGAAGCATTTGGGATTCATAAAGTTTTTTATAGAAGTATTATTTATCTGGGGCTGGATTTGTGGCTCAGCGATAGAGCACTCACATAGCACAGGGGAGGCCCTGGGTTTGATCCTCAGGACCACATAAAAATAAATAAATAAATAAATAAATAAGATAAAGGTATAAAATAGAAGTATTGTTTATCAAATTATTGATGATAATTAGTTCAATGACTACTGAATATTTTACAATGATGCCAGAGAAAGAAAATTACTCCTGGTCCTACTAACTTTTGCTTCAGCAATCTTAATATACAACAGTAATATTTCACATTGGAGACAGCAGTGAGTGGAGATTTCCAAGGGCAACGGACTCTTCATCTTAGAAGGGCTGGTAGTGTATAAACAGCACTGTCCCCACAGAGATGCTCCTGTCCCAGGGCCTTACAATGGATAGGCACCTTGTTTTGAACACAAGCATTTTCAGCTGACTGGGGGAGTCAAATCAAAATGGCAGATTCTAATGTCTCAAAATCAGGGTTTAGAGAAAATGGTCATTTTGAAAATGTATCAGTTTTTGAGTTATCTGTATAAGCTTCTACTTCAAGTGTTTCCAGGTCCTGCATAAATCACACAGACTAACAGCCCTAAAATCACACAGGCTGACAATCACATAATCCCATCCTCGTAAGGATCCTTGCTTTTGTTGGCTTTTGTCTTTTCTTTTGCACAGGTCCCTATAAAAGAAGCAAAAGCCAAAAGACAGGCAGAGGTACTGGCATCAGGGAGCTAGGCCTTGGGAGGCCATGGAGGCTCAATGAGGCTGTCTTCCCACCAGCATGATCTCTGGGGAGCCTCCTATTCAGCTCTGATATCTGGGAGACCCCACTGTGGAATCACACACCTCTATCAAAGTCCCAAAACCTAATCAAGGCCAATCTCTCCCGAGCTACAAGCCAGAGGAGGGTTCATAGGCAGATGGACAGTTAATCAATGACATCTAGAGAACAGGCCTTGAAAAGCAGGAGTGGCCAGTGTATGCCACAGTGAGTACAAGATGACAGGCTCTCCAGAAAAACAGAGATATGCTCTAATGCCAACTGATGACCACATAAGGTTGGGGGCATACTGAATTCCTTGCTTACAACCCCAGCTGTTCCACATGGCATATGCCTCATCCAGCAAGGCTGGCCTTGGTTGGGAGGACCAGTGCTGGGGGCCAGACTCAGTCAGCTTACCTCCCCAGAGCTCAAACACTCAGCAAAGTAACACTTTAGTGGAACCTTCTGATCAAGTAAACTCTTATGCAGAAATTCTAAAAGTAAAACCCATAGCAAGCAGTATCAGCTGAGCAAGCACTTACATTATGTGTGTGTGTGCATGCATGTAAGTTCACTGTGTTTCAAGTGTGTCCCCCAGAAGTTCAAGCACTGAAAATATAATCCCCAAAGTCATATACTGATGGCATTTGGAAGCAGAGCCTTTGGTAGGATTAGATGAGGTCTTGAGGGTGTGGTCCCCAAGAGAGTGTTGGTGGTTTTCCAAGAAAAAGAAAGGAGACCTGAGCTGGCACACTTGCCCTGTCCCAGCAGGTGATGTGTGTGCTATTATAATGCAACAAGAAGGCCCTCATAATTTGCTGGCACTACATTCTTAGACTTTCCAACCCCCAGAAACATGGTGAGCCAAATAATCCTTTATCCTCTTTTACAGGTGGGGAACAGATACAGGGGATGGAACCAAGGGCCTTACACATTCCAGGTACCAGCTCTCCCACTGAGCTACAGTATTGATATAGCATCAGAAAAGGGCTACCAAAGCTTCCATAACCAGTACCATGGACCAGGAGGTTTTACCAACAGTAACCTGCTGCCTCACAGTTCTGGAGACCGCAAGTCTCAGATCAAGGAATTGACAGGGTTGCCTCCTTCAGAGGGCACTTAGAGAGACAGTATCAGGCCACACTCTTGTTGACTTAGACAGCCCTGTCCCCTTGTGTCACCTTCAGTACCTTCTTCCATATCACCTCCTTCCAATGAGTGTGTCTGTGTCCACTTCTCCTTTTACAAGATACAGTTCTATTGTTTGAGGGCCCTCCCTAATGACCTCATCTTAATTTATCACCTCTGTAAAAACTATTTCTACAAATAAGATCACAATCTAAAGTACTAGGAGTTGGCACTTCAACATATCTCCCCACCCCCACCTCAGGAGGGCCTCAATTCAACACATAACACTCTAATATTCTCTTTATGAAAAAGTCAAAATGTGACTCCATCTTAATAGCCATAAAAACTGGATACTGCATTTCAAAAGACACCTATAATCCTGTTTCCACATCCACATTCTTTTATATTTTCTGTATTTTGCTTTACTGTCAGAATATCAAGATGATTCAGATTTTTGTGACCACTTATACAATTCATATTTTGTGTAGTAAACTCTGAGGTTCTGGAACTATACAAAGATGTCTACTTCAGTCTACATCAAAGCAAGCTATATCCAGAGATGCCCATGGTCTCAGTATTGGTCTGGCTAAAAGTGAACTTGAATGGAGGTTTTCCAGATATCTTTAAGTATGTCTAAAATGGAGTGTGCACCAATTATTTTGCAAAACCCAGATTCCCTTATGGGGAGTCTGAAAACCCACAGAACTAGCCAAGCCAAATTTCCTTCAACACCAACCTTCCATTTCCCTGATTGTTCATAAGATGTCCCAAAGATCTAAATGTGCCCCTAATGAGTTTATAAATGGCCAGCATTTCTACTCAACAAACTGATCCCACCTCTTCCCTGCCTTCCCCTCAGGTCAGAACCAGACAAGGACATTTTATGAAGCAAGGTGGAAGACAATGAGGGAAAGGCACTTACCATGTCAGCAACCTCCTATTCATTTAGTCATCCCCCAGTATCCACAGGGGATTGGTTCCAGGACCCCTGAGATGCCCAAAACCAGGGATGTTCAAGTCCCTTACAAAAAATGGTGAAACTGCATATAACCTGCACACATCCTTCTGTATAAGTTAAATCATCTCCAGATTGCTTATGTATCATCTTATTTATATGGATTCACATACTATTCAATGTATGGCAAATTCAACTTGTTTTTTTTTAGAACTTCCTAGAAGTTTTGTTTTGTTTTATTTTATTTATTTATTTATTTATTTTTAATCTGCAGTTAGTTGAATCTGCAGATGTGAAGGGCCCACTGAATTCCAACTTATAGAGATAAATGCTTTCCCTGAGAGCTTAATGGAAGGATACAATATGGTGATCACTAGGCATAGGAGGTGAAAATGGTACAAAATACGCTAAACTTTTTGTTCTCCTATGAATGTGGCCTCCTCATTAAAATAAATAAGTAAATAGACAACTGCAGGTAAGAGAGGAGCTGACCTCCTCATCTCCCCAGGTGACCCCTCCCCATCACTGAAGTGTCCCTCCTAACAATACTGGGGATTAAGCCCCAGGTCAGATGCACTGAGCTACATACTCAGCAGCCCCTCCCCCTTTTTTTAAAATTTTGTGACAGGGTCTTGCTGACCTCAAACTTAGAATCTCCTGCCTTAGCCTCCAGGGTAGCTGGCATTACAGGCATTTTAACATCTTATTCTTGAGGTGGCTAACAATGGATAAATGGGGAGAGAAGTGAGAGTTATATGCAGTGTAAATCTGTCATTCTATAAATTTGATCTTCTCCCATCCAGAAAAGTACCTCTTTGAAATATCCCTCATTAGAACACACTGGTTTCAGTATTCATGTTAACCACTATGTATTAACCCACAGTTGAGAAGGCACATGGTTTATTTAGCTCTCACTAAGACAGGTAGATGTTTCCAAGGTTGCACCATTACAGTGGCATGCACAAGGAATAGTTCTCATACTGTTCAGCAGACCACAGATGTGTGATTTTAAATGCTAATAAGCATTGCCAAATGGCCCTAAATGGGAAAATTTATGCACCACAATGCCACACTCCCCACACTGAGGTTTACACACTCTTACTTACTCACTTTTAACATCAGCCAATTAGAGGAGTCAGAAGAGCATAGGGTCATTGTTTTCCAAACAATGCTATCTTGATAATATAACCAAAAATTTCCTATAAGTCAATGACCTTTTGTATGTGTTCTTCTGCAATCTACCCAACTACTATACCTTTGTCCCATTTCTTCCCCATTCTTTTGGTGCTGGAGACATTACCCAGGGCCTGGCACCTGCTAGGCAAGCACTACCACTGAGCTACACCCCCAGCCATTCTTATGAGTTATTTGCATGTCATGGATGTTCATATCTTCATATGCTCTCATTGTTGTAAACACTTTATCCACCCACAGCCTGAATTTAAAGTGAGATATCAAAACTTTCAAACCCAAAAGCACAAAACTAAGTATTTTGTTGTTGTTTGTAAAAGTGAGGGAAGGATACCCCCAAAAGCTAAAATGCCTTCCTCTCTTCTTTCTCCTTTCCCCACCCTAATGTCCAGTTTATTCTAATAAATCTAGGGCTCTAAGAATTGTGGAGAATGGCCCATTCCATGGTATGATTCAGTATGCTTCTCCTGGAGGAGTACCAGGAGCACACACCAAAAGATGGTTCTGGGGAGCAAGGAAACTGGGAAGCCTAGAGTAACCAAGGCTGAGCAGAATTTGTTCCCTCTGGGGATGTAACCACAAGGTGCTATGAGCTTAACTTTCCTATATCTGTGTGCAATATGACCTTAAGGGGAGTCAGAGACACTCCAAGCCTCCAAGACAGGAGCCCCAAGTTGTGTGGCCAGGACACAGGGGGTCCACACAAATGCAGAAAAAAAAACAGTACTTCCAGGAATTCAGAGCACAAGGGAATACTAGGGTGTGGCTAAAGAACAATTTGAACCGGGGCAGGGAGAAGAGGCAAACACTTGGAAAACCAAGGTAAATAGGATGCCCTATGAGTGAAGGACCCTTTCCAGATGGCTGGAAAACTGAGGAAGACCTGATATCACATAAAAAGAAAGACTGGTGGCTGATGCTGTTGTCTGTAACAACAGTACTACAGTACTGTGATTATGTGGGGGAAAAAAACAGTTCTGTCCAAACTTAATTCTTACACACTTAAAGGGGGTGGGGAAGTTGGCTGTCTAGGACCCATGAAGGAGGCCAGGGGAAATGAAAATAAATAACAGTATATGGTCACTATTGAAGCCAGGTGAAAATATATGGGTGTTCTCTTTTAGTCTATTGCTGCTGCTATGACAAAATATCACAGACTGGGTAATTTCTAAACAATAGTATATTTCTCACAGTTCTGGGGCATGGGATGTCCATGGTCAAGGTGCTAGTAGGTTTGGTATCTGGTAAGAGCTTTTCTCTGCTTCTGAAATAGCACCTTGTGGCTGCATCCCCAGAGGGGACAAATTCTGTGTCCTCACATGAAGGAAAGCAGAAGGGCAAAAAGGCCTAATATGCTCCCTTTAACCTCATTCCTAAGAACAAAAATCCAATTCAAAGGTTGAAGTCCTTAGGACTTCCCAAAACGTACCATCTACTGACATTAGGACACTAGATAGCAGGTTTCCACATATGATTTTTGGTGGGACACAAACATTCAGATCACAGCAGGGTCACTGTAATACTCTAATTTTAAATATATAGGAGTTTTCTGTAATAAAAATTTAAAGGGGAAAAAGTTAAAGTTCTGGCAATCCAGACAATAGACTAAGACTGAGATTTTCAGCCCCTTCAATGAAATATTATCTGGCCTCAAAGACACCTGGATCCTGCTCCTCCCTGAATCCCTGTGAGATCACTTCTGATAAAATCTAACAATCTGCATCTTCTAAAACAATGTGCCATGATTTATTTCATTGCACTGGTTTTAGCTGTACATTTGTATCATTTACCACTTTTTCTAAAAAAAAGTTTTAAGGGGTTGATGGACGACCTTGAACCCTCAAAAGCGAGATGGCAGTTCTCTTGAGGCTGGGTGTCCTCTGTGGTGCTCAGGGAGGCCGAGCTCTATTCCTCTGAACCCCATTGGTCAGACCTGCTCAGGTCTCAGCATTTCTCCAGGACCGACCTACCCCAGGAGGGACTAGAACACAGCACATTCACCTGTCACCAAACCGCCATTCTCGTTCCAAGGCTGCATCTGTTCACTGGACTAGTGAGAAGGTTGTCAGTGTTTTGCTCCTGGGCCTGCTTCCAGCTGCATATTTGAATCCTTGCTCTGCAATGGACTACTCTTTGGCTGCAGTCTTCACTATTTATAGTCACTGGGACCTTGGACAAGTTGTCACTGATTATGTTCATGGGGATGCATCACAGAAAGCTGCCAAAGCAGGCCTTTTGGCACTCTCAGCTTTAACCTTTGCTGGGCCGAGGTTATTTCAACTATCATAATGTGGGCATCTGCAAAGCTGTTGCCATGCTGTGGAAGCTTTGACATTTTTGACTTGAGAATTGATTGTATGCCTCTGCCTCTGCTCTGTCATTCAACTCACAATAAGGAGGAAATAACTGAAAGTTCATTGTTGGGCAAATCTTCTAATCACATGGTTATTTTAGAATTTAATTGTTGAGGAAGAGGTTTGAGAGGAAATGTATTCAAGAAATTATGAGACCTAGTTCTGCATTCTAGTGAGTTAATGGGGTTGTCTTCAAGTTCATGAGACTCACGGTATAACTGAACTTTATATATGAGTTTTTGCTTTTGTCAGTCTGTTAAAGAGAGTTTAGCTTTATTATTATCAGTATATGATCATTTCTGCATTTGTCTTGGAAATAATGGACAAAGGGAAAGACAGTTAATTCATGACTTTGCAAAAAATTAGATAGTGTTTTCTTTTGCAAACTTCCCTATCTGTTCAGTTGATACCAGCTACTAAAGGTTTCATGTCCTAGGGAAACTTTAAAATTAGGAAATGCCAAAATCTCAAATTACATATTTCTGTATCCTAGGAAGGAAAGATTGGAGAGCTTCTAAATTTAGAGATGCTCAAGTTAGAGAAGTATTCCTTGTAGACATACCAGAATATTACAAATTCCAAACAGATATAATTCTCCAATGTGTTGTATTTGTCCTACAATAATCTGTTCACAAATATAAAACTAAAAATGATAATAAATTACTTTCCCACTGTGGGAATTGTAAAAAGAAAATGTATTCCATGAAAAGAAAATTTTAAAAATAAATAAAATGTTATATAATAAAAATGTATTCTACTCTTTTAAAAAAAAAAAAAGTTTTAAAGCACTTTTTAACCTTTATTTTATTTATTTTTATGTGGTGCTGAGGGTCAAGCCCAGTGAATTGTAATGCATTACACTGTAATATATAAATAAATTAAATAAATAAATAAATACAGAGGGGAAAAAAAGAGGGTTACTTATTTCATAGTGCACTCCAGATGGTTTATGCTTCAATGGACAGCGTTTTAAATGTAATTCTTCTTCCAGATCAAGTCATCTAAGAATGTTGATGTAGTCAGTATCTGCTTAAACCCAAGCACTGCCCGCCACTAGGAAAGGCCATTCAACATGCTGCCTCTGGTCCATTGGGTCAGCCAGAGTGGCAGAGCGGGCTTTTAGCATCAGGACATGGGAAGAGCTAAGTGCCCCTTGCCTGCAACTGTCCCCTAATTCTCACCTGCCTGCAGGAATGTGGAAGGAAAGTGTATACAGAAACGGCTTTAAGCGTTTAGAGTGTCTCACACATTTTTTTTTTTCTTTCTTTTTTAGGTCTTAAAGCGAAACTTCTTGGTCTCCAGTCCTCCCGCGCCCCGCTTATCATCCCCCAAACCTGCAGGTTGCCTGGAATCTGGCCAAGGGTACTCAGACCATAGGTACCCTTGTCTGCACCGCGAGGACTAAACCGCTTTCTAGGGGCACCCCAGGCAGGTCTCCAACGCTGCCTTCTGGATCCACAGTCTAACCCACACAAGGCCCCTAGGGGACAGGGTTTCCCCAAGAGAAAATGCCACCCACTGTGGGGCTGAGCCCCTTTGCTCCAAGTGGTTGCCTCCTCCCGGGACTTGGGGTCAGGGATGTTGCTGGAGCCCCTAATCCTAAGCACAAGAAAAGCCACTTCAGCCACACTAGACGGTGAGGGAGAAAAAGACTTAAAAGGGAAGCCACACACTTCAATCAAGAGGCTAGAGAAAGCCTGGTCTCTGGACTCAAGAGCTTCGGGCTCCCAAAGCTCCGCCGCGGGCAAAAGTGGGTTCCCTGGGCTTTGTCCAACTCGAGCGGTTGCAGTGCATCAGCCCACGCTGGCGTTAGGGTACTCGGGAACAGATGAGGCTACCGGGGTTCCTGTGCCCTGCATGGGTAACTTCGGGGAGGAAGGACCCAGTCACGTTCTGAGATCCACCTGGCACTTTGGCGGATGCCGGTCTGGAGCTCCAGCGCACTTGTGCTCAGTCCCACATTAGCTCCCTCACCACCTCCAGAAAGCCTTGGAGAGGGGATCTCCGCCCCCGCCAAGCCCCGCCCCCGGCTTCTGAAAATACTCAGCCGTTCCCAGAGGGTGGAACCAGCCCTGGGCCGCGCGGGCCCACCCCACCCCCATCCCCCATGCCAGGCCAGAGGAGGCTGGTGAGTTTGCCTGCCTGTAGCTGTCCCCCCGCCCCCCCCCAACAGATTTAGACATGGAAGAAAATAAAAGTTCTCTTACTATGGCCAGCTGACAAAATGGCTGGACCAGCCCAGGCCCCACTCTATTCAAAATAGTCCTCAACCTGTCTCTGCCCAATTTATCTGAAGGAACATCTCACATAGTTCTCATTACTGTTAGAGATTAGGATGACTGATTGCAGCTGGCCAGGTCCCCACTGGAAATCCACCAGGAGAATGGGAGAAGATGCCAGCTCTTGGCTGGGTGGTAAAACCATTATCAAACTTCCTGGGCCCCAAACTCCCTCTTCTACACACACTGGTGCCTCTGAACTGGGGGCTGTTCTCCAGGGTGTTGTTTGAGGTCTGCAGGTATTTATTTTTTGGGTTTTTCTCATTGTATCTTTCTTTGGGGGCTCTTACAGATGCTTTTAAAGTAAGTAAAGTTTTAAGAGTTGGTCTTGAAACATTGAGTTACAGACCCTCCTCCATATTGGATGGAGTGAAAACCAGATAGAGGCTGCAAAGAAGGGTTCTCTGAGCCCTGCTATAAAAAAAGTCACTCAGCAAGACTGACATTTCTGTGGAACTATGTATCTTGGAGAAGGAGATGCTTGCACATTTAGCCATTTCCCATGGTTTTCATATCAATAACTCCATCCTGCTTTCCCTATCTCTCACTCTCTTCTTCTTCCTCTACCTGTTGGATCAGAACTAAAAAAATAAATACAATAAATAAAATTGAAGAGATCAAAGCACAAGTAAAAAAATGGCTTAGATCCAAAGCCAAATTGAAGCTACATATTCCTTTTCACCTACATTCATTATCAGTTTCTTCTTACCAAAATGCCCCGAAATATAACAGCTTCAATCTGTAAACATTTATCATTTCACATAATTTTAGTGGGTCAAGAATTCAGGAGAGTCTTAGCTAAGTTGTATGTTTTGGAGTCCCCCAGGAAGTTGCAGTCAGATGTCAACAAAAGTTGGAGTTATGGAGTTATGAGGCTTTATGGGTTGGACAATTCTCACAAAGTCATCTAGATGCCTCATGCTGGGCAGGTGAGTGCTGAGTGTTGGGTATTTAGTCCCATGAACCTCTCTGTGGGGACTCTTGAGCATGGTCACTTCATGGCAGCTTGCTTACCTCAAAGGAGAGCCACACAGAAGGTACAGTGTCTTTTATAACCTAGCCTTAGAAACATAGCATCATTTCTGTAATGCCCTATTGTCATGTGCCTGGACCCTCTTAAACACAGAAGAGATCTAGACAGGAATATGTACACCAGGAGTTAGAAATCATTGAAATCCCACATCACCTTTCTGGGAGGCAACCACATGGATCCTTGTGATAAGCAGCAAGCAAGAGGGAAAGAAAAGGTGCATACTTTGTACTAGAAAAAGTAACAAGGAGAGTTATTTTATAAATTCTGGATACCAGCTCATTTCAGACCCATCTCTTACTTGCCTTTTCATTTTAAAAGTAAAATAATTTTCAAAAGTAACAGTTTCTCATTCTGGTGAAGTCCAATTTGTCCATTTTTTTCTTTTATGGGAAGTGCTTTTAGAGTCTTAATACATGCTAAAAAGATCTAAAAGGAAAAATATCAGTAAGAATCCTGAGGATTTGGGCATACCAAAGTACAGTGCACTGATGTGGAATGTAAATTACTTTAGTGTGTTTTTTTTTTTAAATTTTTTAGTTGTAGTTGGAAACAATACCTTTATTTATTACTATAATCTTTAAATGTGGTGCTGAGGCTCAAACCCAGAGCCCTGCACATACTAGGCAAGCATGCTACTGCTGAGCCCCAGCCCCAGCCCTAGTGTGGTTCTTTTGTGGGAAATAAATGTAAACTAGTGTAGTGGGATTTTCACTCATTCATTAGTTTTCAGTCAAGAAAATCCTCTTCTGCTCTCCTGGAAGTAAACTCTACAAAGAAGATAAACAGTCAAACTTACTAGAATAGAAGCCTCCATTTCCCACTCTATGCTTCTTGCCAGTCTGACCCCCTTACATAAACAGGTTGGCATAGTCAACAGAGATCCAAGATTACTAAACCCAAGGACTATTTTTGTTCTTTACTTCAGCCTTTCTGCAGCACTCTATTCTGGACTATTGCCTCCTCAGGTTTGATGATGTAAAGTACCATTGGTGTACCCCAACAGTATTAGAGATGTGCAGCAGCATGTTTGTACATGCAATGAAGAGAGGGAGGAAGCAAGGCTGCTGCTTCTCTCTCTAATGTACAAGTCTATAAAATAACACTGGCATTTTCCAGATTTTCCTGCTTACAGGACTACATGAACCTACTCATAAAGTCATTCTGAAATTACATATTCATCCCAAACCACAGTGTTTTTGTAAAGCATATTTTATCTCAACCATTTCTTTCTACAAACAACTGTTTAAACTTTCCTGTCTCCAAAAAATCCAGATTCAGAAACAATAAGTCAAGGATTCCAGTTTTTACCAATAGCTACAAAAGTTACAAGTTCACAAAGTTTGAGTGTAGTAATCATTATAATGAAGAAACCATCTGAACTTCTAATCTTTTTGTCACAATGTGGAGGCTGCAGGAGGAAACTGACAGGAAATAGTTTTTCCCTTTGCAGTTCACCATTTGTATAAAGATGATTCCCACCTGGCAGGTGATGATCTTGGGGGAGGTCCAAGCTCTAATATTAATCTAGTATTGATCTCCTTAGTCACTGAGGAAAGTAAACCTCTCATGGTTTATTTTTCTCCATTGACACCAAATATGTGTTGTCTTAGCCAACACCAAATGTCTGACTGAAAATCAATTAGGTATCCCACAACTTAATTCCATTCTGACACTAATGACCCAGAGTTAGACTCAAACTTCACAGGTTTAAGGGATCAGAACCCCAGGACTGTACTGACTTTAGACAACAACTTCATGTACTGATTCCTGGGTGCTTAACTGGGATTTCTGTCTGACTTGCTACAAATGCAAGGATTTCCACAAACCCCTCCTCTGAAACAACTTGCATAACTCTAGAGAACATTTTCACTTACTATTACAGGTTAATCATAAAGGGTGCAACTCAGGGATCACCCAATGAAAGATATATATATATATAGTGAGGTATGTGGTTGAAGAGAATGAAGCTTTCATGTCCTCTCCAGGCACATCCATCCCCCGAGAATCTGGACATGTTCACCAGTTGGAAGCTCTCTGAATCTTGTCATCTAAGGATCATATGGAATTTTTATTATGAGGTCGTGAATGATTACATCATTGCCCATTGATGATGCCAGGAAGTAGGGATAGGGCTGAAAGCTCCAACTCTAACCAAGGCTTGGTCTTTCTGGTGACCAGCCCCTAACCTGAAGCTATCTAGGGGCTGCAGCTACCAGCTACCTTATTGCCGCAGTCTGGCTGGGCACAAAATCATGAGCCACTCACACCTTGTAGATTCAAACAGCAACTCTTTATTCCCGAACTCTCACCGGCACTTTACACGCATGTTCTGGGGAAAATCCTCACTTCCACTCCGCAGTGTATCCCAAAAATACTCTCTGAATCCCATGAGAACTCAACGGTAACTCAAGAAGTGGGCGCGCCTGAGGCAGCAGGATACTCCCTATTCTCAGCAGGATACACCCTAAACCTGGATCCGCCCTGGTCCTTGAGCAAGGTCACATTTCAAGCAAAGTCATTGCAAGTGACCAAGGCAAAGCCATTTCCACAATGGAGAGTCCTTCCTCTAAGCAACATGGGGTATGCTGGCAAGGAAATTGCCATGCATCATACCTACTTGGCTAATGGCTCTCAGCATCTCCCCCCTTCTGGTTAATTAAACAACAAGCAATGTGGCTTAAGGACCGTGCCTGGTAGGTTGTCCAATTCAACATATGGTTCTTACCCATCATGGGAAAAACTGACCTCTAGGCATCAGTCTCCTGTCTTAGGTTGATACCACTGCAATTGGATCATACCCGTCACAGACAGACTACCGGTCCAGCATACAGCCATACTTGTGGATAGGCCTATGCACCAGTGGGGGGGTGAGGTTCTTGCCTCACCTCTGTTGGCCCCCAAATTTAGTCTTGGTGCCAGTGGGGGGATAAGGTTCTTTGCCTCACCTCTGTTGGCCCCCAAATTTTAGACCATCACTAGCAGAAAGGAGGAGGATACAGAAATGCCACGACACCAAGTCAGTTGACGGCTCCTTTGGAAAAATTTCATCACTGGTGACACCATCAGCAAAGATATGCCAGCACTACCACAATTCGCTGCACCAAATGATAGTTCACAATGCATACAAGTGATACATAGTCCAGGCAAGTTCTGCAAGCAGTTCAAAGCGGAGAAGTCTATCAATATGTCCATTTCCTCCCAAAGTACATTGAGTCCTTGACTGAGCATTACTTGTTGAGTTATATTCATTGATGCATCAGTTTATACAGTTTACTGTGATAGCTATCATAGAAGCTGTAGTTTGGTTTTATCTTAGTCTTCACCGGCACTGGGATGGAGATGGGAATTCTGGCAATGATGCTAAAGAGACATTATCCTGAACAGAATTATTAAATATAATGAAAAGGAAAGGTGAAAGTAAACAAACAGATCTATTAACCTCCTTTAAAAACAATCCTTAACAGCTGTTTACCTAATTTAAATTAAACCATTTAAATCACGTGACTAAAATAAAAAAATAATAATTCAGATCCATTTTTTCATGAGCGCTCCTCATATATGATATATGGACATACGCACACACAGACATATAACACAAAACATAAATGCACACAAATGTACAACACATAAGACAATAATAAAGGCCTTGTAGCTTTACCTAGGTGAAATCTCCATTGCAATGTTTTAAAACTCCACAGTCAAAAAAATAAAACTGATCAGAAAAACATTAACCTAGGTTTGTATGAGCTCAAAAAATAAAATAGAACTTTATGATGTGGGAAAAGGCAATAATAAAATAGATATTGAAAAAAGCATCCTGGCTAATCACTGTCGCAGATGTAAGAATAGCCAAGCTGGAGCTCTGAATATCAGCTGTTATGGATTTGAGTCAAATCATCTTCTTTTTGATTTGTAGAAATTGCTTTGGTTAATATCTCTGGAATCCAAATCGGCTGCTGTTCTCCCTGTGGAAATACAAAAACAGAACCCTGACTCCAGACAATCACTGGGTCAGGACCTTTCCATTGTCCTGTTAGAATATCTTTCCAAAGTACCTTAGGCTTATGTACATTTTTTGGATACATATGTCTTTCCACAGCACTAAGCCCTGATGAATCCAAATTTAAAAAGTTTAGAGTAAAAAGCGTTACTTTAAGTTTATCTTTGGGGGATATATACCCCTTTCCACTTCCCTCTTTTTGCTTTAATAAGTATATTTAATAGTTTGATGAGCTCTTTCAACTATGCCTTGTCCCTGTGGATTGTATGGGATTCCTATTATATGAGTAATACCAAATGATGAGCAAAATTGTTTAAAAGAGGTAGAAGTATAACCAGGGGCATTATCTGTTTTTAACTGTTTAGGAACGCACACAGTGGCAAAATTTTGTAAGCAATGAGCTATAACATCTTTAGTTTTTTCTCCGGCATGAAGGGAGCCCATCAAAAATCCGGAAGAAGTATCAACTGTAACATGTAAATATTTTAATTTTCCAAATTCTGGCAAGTGTGTGACGTCCATCTGCCAAATATGGTTAGGTATAAGTCCTCTGGGATTGCTTCCAAGATTAACTTGTGGTAAAAAGGTCACACAATTTTGACATTGTTTTATTATATGTCTGGCTTGTTCCTTAGTTATTTTAAAACGCTTTTGTAAAGTATTAGCATTAACGTGGAATCTTTTATGAAAATTTGTAGCTTCTTCTAGTGTAGAGAAAATATGTATGTCATGTGTAGTTTTATCTGCTAAATAATTGCCCAAACTAAGGGCTCCAGGCAATCCTGTATGTGCCCTGATATGTCCTATAAAGAATGGATCTTTTCTGTCCCAGATTAGACTTTGAATAGTAGAAAACTAAGAGAAAACAGTAGAGGAAGGAGAAATCCTACCAGCATCTTCAAGGGATACTATAGCATTAACTATATACTGACTATCAGAAAATAAATTAAATTCAGAATCTTTAAACATCACAAAAGCTTGTAATACTGCATTAAGCTCTACCTTCGGAGCTGATTGTTTCGGTACTAAAAATGTAAAAGTTTGATCAGGGGTAACTACGGTTGCTGTACCATTATTTGACCCATCAGTGAATATATTTGGAGCATTCATGATAGGTGTTTTTCTTGTCATTTTTGGACAAACTACAGGATGCTTAGACCAAAAAGACAACAAAGGATTAGATGGTAAGTGATTATCAAATGAAACCTTAGATTTACACATGATTATTGCCCAAGTATTTAACTCATTAGTTAACTCATCAATTTGATCCATAGTATATGGAGTAATAATTTTATTGGGATAAATTCGAAACACTCCCTTCGCTACTTTTATTCCTTTGAGTATTAATTGTCCTACAGCCTCAGGATACCTAGTAAGAATAGTGTTAGGAGAATAAGATAAATGTATCCACAATAATGGACCTTCTTGCCAAAATACTCCTGTAGGAATATTTTTTGTTGGTATTACAATAAATAATAAAGGCAAACTTATATCAATTCTATCCAAATGCATATTTTCCATATATGTTTCAATAATTTTTAATGCCTTTCTTGCTTTAGGAGTTAACATGCGGGGTGAATTTGGATCTGATGGACCTTTTGGAATATCAAATAAAGGTCCCAACTCTCCTGTTGGTATGTCTAGATAAGGCCTTATCCAATTTATGTCTCCCAATAACTTTTGAAAGTCGTTAAGTGATTTGAGTTGATCTACTCGTATTTGAATTTTGGTGGATATTTGAATTTTCGAAGCTTTTGAGTGGCTTGTTGTAATGGCCAATGTTTTGGCCATTCTTGACGAGATATGATGCTAAGGTCAGCACCTGTGTCCAGTATTCCATTAAATTCATGGTTGAGGATAATAGAACTCCTAAATAATTAATTGGAAAATTTAATTGTACTTTATCTATTGCTATCTCTAAATTATAATTTTTAATAAGTTTGTAAGTGTGGCATAACATTCCAGCAATATGTTTTTATCTTTATGTGCTAATAATACATCATCCATATAGTGAAATATTTGTAGTTCAGGATTTTGATTTCTAAGTGGATGGATTGCTTTGTTAACATATATTTGACACATAGTTGGACTGTTAGCCATCCCTCGAGGGAGTACTTTCCATTCATATCTCTGATCAGGACCTTCATGATTTAGTGCAGGTATAGTAAATGCAAAACGTGGACTATCCTCGGGATGAATTGGAATTGAAAAAAAAAACAATCTTTAATATCTATAGCTAAAACATGCCAGGTTTTTGGCAAAGCAGACAATTGAGGAATCCCTGATTGAGCAGGTCCCATAATAACCATCCCATTATTAATGGTTCTTAAATCTTGCAATAATCTCCATTTACCAGATTTCTTTTTGATGACAAAAATGGGAGTATTATGGGGAGATACAGAAGGTTGTATATGTCCCTCCGCTAATTGTTGTTTGACCAGATCATGGGCTACTTGTATCTTTTCTTTAGTCAGGGGCTACTGAGGAACCCACACTGGTCTTTCTGATTTCCAAGTAATTTTGATTGTCTCAGTGGCCCTTTCTGAAAATCCAACCCATGTCTGTCTGTTCCTTGATCTATTTGTATTGGTGCTGCTATACCTTGTTCTTGTTCTCCTAATCTTTTTTCTTTCCTAAAACCTTGTCTATCCCTAGTAGTGGGTGCATTAGGATTGATGTTATTTGTTAATGTCAAACCTAATTGATCTAGGACATCTCATCCCCATAAATTTATAGGAAGATGATCCAATACATACGGCTGTATAGTTCCTTCACATCCTTCAGTATCCTTCCAATCTAATATCATTGCATTTCTATGGGGATTAGTCTCCACTCCTAGGCCTCGAAGCTTTTGAGTGGCTTGTTGTAATGGCCAATGTTTTGGCCATTCTTGACGAGATATGATGCTAAGGTCAGCACCTGTGTCCAGTAGGCCATTAAATTCATATCCTTGAATATTTAGTTTTAGCATTGGGCGAGAATCTAAATTTAAAGACAGCATAGCCCAATCTACACCTGTGGAGCTTAATCCCCTGGAACCTCTTTCTACACTACGACTAGAAAATTTAATATGTAGGCTGGGTATTATTAACAACTGTGCTATTCTATCTCCTGGTGAAATTACTGATATACCCTTTGGAGAATTGGCTATAATTTTTATTTCACCTTCATAATCGGGATCAATTACCCCAGGACTTATCATAAGTCCTTTTAGAGTAGAAGAGCTGCGTCCCAATAATAAGCCTACTGTTCCTTTGGGAAGAGGTCCTTTCACCCCTGTGGGAATGATTTGAACTCCCATCTCTGGAGTTAGTACTGCTCTGGCGGAGGCGCAGATGTCCAACCCTGCGCTCCCTCTGGTTTGTCTGATGAGGGATCTGATGGACAATGTGTCCTGGGCACTACCCTGATGGGGTTGCTGGGTTCCTCCAGTGCTCCATATATTTGTGGTTTTGGGCCCCGGAGCATTGGGCCCCCCTGTCCGTTTTTTGGCAATGGAGCCCGATGCCTTTCTCCACGATATCCTGGATAAACACCTGGTCCTTGTTCGTTTTTTGATAATGGAGTACCCTCTATGGTGGTTTGAGAACGGCATTCATTAGCCCAATGTCTCCCTCCTTGGCATCGTGGGCAAATATCTATTTCTTTGATACCTAGCTTTGTTAAACCCTCCTCCTATGGGGCAACTCCTTTTAAAATGTCCTGTTTGTTCACAATTGTAGCATGTTTTTGGCCTGGCATCTAAAGCCTGTTGTACTGCTGCCATGACTTGCCCTTGTTCATTAATGTCTCTACATAATTTAATATATGTGTTTAAATCTTCATGTCTCCATGGTCTAATGACCTCTCTGCAGCAATGATTTGCTTGGTCATAAGCCAGTTGTTTTATAAATGGCATTGCTTGTTCTGTATCCCCAAAAATTCTGGAAGCCGTTTGAATAAGCCTGTCTACAAATTCAGCGTAAGGTTCATTAGTTCCTTGTATTACCTTAGATAATTGTCCTTGTGAATCTCCATGTCCTTGTAAAGTCTTCCATGCCCTAACTGTGTCTGCAGCAATTTGTGCATATATAGCAGGATCATATTCAATTTGTTGCCGTTGACCCTCATAGGTCCTTTTCCTAACAACATGTCTACATTTCTTTGAGGGTAACTGGCTGCTGCATTTCGCCTAGCTGTCTCCGTGCAAAATTCCTCATTGGCAACCTTCCATAACAAATATTTTCCTCCATTTAGCACAGATTTACACATGCTAGCTCAATCTGCTGGCGTCATGTCCAAGTTAGTAATGGACTCGACCATGCTTACCATGAAGGGTGCTTGGGGACCATAAGTTGTTACAGCCTCCTTTAACTGCTTCACTGTTTTAAAATCTAAAGCATGGTGAATTCGCTGCCCTCCTACCTGTTCAAGTACAGGGCATGCTAATCTTTGAGGTCCTATCTCAGGATCCCATTTATCAACTACGGGGTTTGAGGGCCACTCAGCTGTCTCTATAGGTGGGGCTGTTGGTTGAATTACGCCCTCTGGTGATAAAACGGATTTAGTAGCAGCCTCCTGTTGTAGCCTTTTTCTTAATAGCCCCCTTTCCTTTAAATTTTCTTCCTCTGTCTGACTAGTTCGAGAAACCTTCTATTTTGCTTGATGTAAAATGTCTTTCTCCATGGTCTGAACCTCTAACAATTTACTTAACACCTTTTTGGTTTGTTTTTTACTAATTTCTAATCTACTATAAAGATAACGCAACCCAATAAGATAACACAAAACAAAACCGAAACTGAATCAAACAAAAACGGAATAAAAAAATCATAGTATTAATTTTCTCTTCCTCACGGCCGACAAACTTCAAACCTTGAGCCAACCATTTTTCCCAGTTTGCCTGAGAAATTTCTAGGGATAGGCAGCTTGAAACAAAAACAAAATAAATCAAAACAAGAACACATTGTTTTTTTGAAATGGTCACCCATTCTCTCGCCTTCCCTCAGGGGCGAGCAATTTCACTTACCCCAAAGCTTCAGATGTCCGCGTACAGGCCACCAAATGCCACAGTCTGGCTGGGCACAAAATCACGAGCCACTCACACCTTGTAGATTCAAACAGCAACTCTTTATTCCCGAACTCTCACTGGCACTTTACACGCATGTTCTGGGGAAAATCCACACTTCCACTCGGCTCTGTATCCCAAAAATACTCTCTGAATCCCATGAGAACTCAACGGGAACTCAAGAAGTGAGCGCGCCTGAGGCAGCAGGATATGCCCTATTCCCAGCAGGGTACACCTTAAACCTGGAACCGCCCTAAACCCAAGGAGCGGGATACTCCCTATTCTCAGCAGGATACATCCTAAACCTGGATCCGCCCTGGTCCTTGAGCAAGGTCACATTTCATGCAAAGTCATTGCAAGTGACCAAGGCAAACCCATTTCCACAATGGAGAGTCCTTCCTCTAAGCAACATGGGGTACGCTGGCAAGGAAATTGCCATGCATCATACCTACTTGGCTAATGGCTCTCAGCACCTTATGAGCAAAAATTCAGATAAAGTCTAACAATTTGGTATAAATGACAATTGATATGCATCACAGGAAATTCTGTTTTAGGAGCTCTGTGCCAAGATATGGTGACAAAGACCAAATATGTATTTCCTATTATACCACACATATGGTCACAATGTTTTGCTGATGGGTCAATCAAAAATATTAATTCATATTTTGGGGGGAAAAATCAATAAAATCAGGATGTATTTTTATCACCATTTGTTACTACTTCATGATTGTTGTGTTAAAATACTAATGTCACTAAGTTTTTTCTTCAATGATATTTCATACCTGTATTATTTTTCAAAATCCCTTTTTGAGATAATTTATTTCACAGTCTTAAAAGCGATATAGCCTGATATGGTGGTGCATGCCTGTAAACTCAGAAGGCTGAGACAGGAGGATCACAAGTTTGAGGTCAACCTCAGCTACTTATTTGAGACACAGTCAGAATTTTTTGTAAAAAGTAAGTAGGGACTGGCAATGTAGATTAGTAATAGATCACTTGACTAGCATGTGCCAGGCCCTGGGTTCAAAGATCAGTACTACAAAATAGAAACAAACAAATAAACAAAAACTAATGTAGAATCTCTTTCCCCTTTGAATCAATGCTATAGTTTAAATGTGAAATGTCCCCCAAAGGCCTTTCCATTAAAGCTTAGAATCCAAGGTGGTGTTACTGAGAGATGGTGGCACCTTCAAAAGGTGGGGTCTAGTGGCAGGTTCTTAGGTTACTGAGTATGGGCCTCCAAAATGGATCATGGGAACCTGAACTATTCCTCTTGCTCTGTTATAGTTGCTATTGCTCTACCACATGCTCCTTGCCACAGGCCCAAAGCAATGGGTCTCACTGATCATGGACTCCAAAATTGTGAGCCAAAATAAAACCTTTTCTCTTCATTGGTGATTATCTCAGGTATTTGTTATAAAAAAAACTAACCCAATAAACAATCGCATGTTCAGAGATGGGGTTGTGGTTAAGCAATAGAGTGCTTGCCTAGCACATGTGAGATGCTAAGTTCTATCCTCAGCCCCACATAAAAATAAATCAATAAAATAAAGATATTGTGTCCAATATAATAAAAAAAAATTTAAAAAAAAACTTTAAAAATCACGTTTTATTGGGCAATGCTTAGACATACAACTGCTCTCTTTAAAACATCTCTGAAATATGTAGAAAACTATGGTTTCAATAATTAAAGCTACTGGAAGCCTGAGCCCAAAAGTGAGCAGCCTTACATTTACCCTACGTTTTTGATATATGTTAGGGAATGAATTGTGTTTCCCAAATCCCTCCAACGGCCTTTAGTGAAAGCCAGTCCTGCCAACACCTTGATCTCTGATTTCTGGCCTCCAGATCTGTAAGACAATAATCTCTATTTTTTAAGGCACTCAATTTTGCGTACTTTGATATGGCAGCCCCAAGAAACTAATGCAAATAATAAGTGGGGTACAGAGCAAAGATGGCCCTCTCAAATTCTACTTATCATAAAATAGTTAAACAGCACAAAATTGTCTAACATAAAATTATCTTAACTAGACTGAAAACACACACACACACACACACACACACACACACACATTATTCTCTCTGTTAAGGAAAGAAGGCCACAGTTCTCTCATCTCCAGAAGGGATTGATGGTCCATTGTTTCCCTAGTAGATATGAATGTGCTTGCTCCCTGGGGATTACCTATGCCATTTTTGAACTTTCATCAAAAAGAGATCCAAAACACCCAGGAAAAAAATGGGTCTTCAAACATTGGTAAGTAGTACAGGAGTGTACAGTTCTGCAGAGGGACTGGAAGTCTTTTTGCTTAATAAACCCCACCACTCTAGGTTGTGAAATGTCCTTGGTGACATGATAACTGTAGGACTCTCCAATAAAGTTTCTTCAAAAAGTTTTTAGGTCCTACAGATATGCAAACAAAGCCTTCCTCTTACTGTGACTTTAATTGGATGTGTGGGACTTAGGCAGTCCTCAAATGTGAGGGTATAAGGAATGCTCAGACAAAGATGAAGGTTATAATTCCTGTCAAAATTTAAAAGGTTGGTGGGTCTGGAGTTGTAGCTCAATGGTAGAGCACTCACCTAGCACATATGAGACACTAGTTTGTTCCTCAACACCACATAAAAATAAATAAATAAAATTAAGGCATTGTGACCAACTAAAACTGTAAAGAAATATTTTTAAAAAGTTTAGAAGGTTGGTGTACAGCAGGAGGAGATTTTTTACATGATGTTGCCTCTCTCATCACCCGATGAAGATGCATGCAACTTCTCTCCATTTAAATTTCTTTTTTTTTTAAATTTGGTACCAAGGATTGAACCCAGAGGTGCTTAACTGCTGAGCCACATCCCTAGCCCTTTTAATTTTTTATTTAGAGATATGTTCTTGCAAAGTTTCTCAAGATTTGCTAAATTGCTGAGGCTGGCTTTGAATTCACTATACTCCTGGCTCAGCTTCCCAAGCCACTGGAATTACAGGTGTGCACTACTGTGCCCGGCTGCTTTATATATGTCTTAGCAATGTTGTTAAGTACATATAAGACTATGAAAATTTAATTTAATTGGGCTATACTTGGTTTTGGCATGATATTTGATAAACACCGATAGTACCAGACCTAATAAATATTCCTTTGTTACTCCTTAGCAAAATACTCCAATTTTGGTTAAAGCAGCAATGTATTTGGGTAAAATTCTGTAATTCCTGTTTCTCTTGTATATGTAGAAGTTATATTTATAACTTCTGATATAAGAATACTCCCTTCCTGGCATTTCTTTTCTTCTAATCTGGAGTGCAGGAGTGAAACTGGGTGGAGGTAGTCATGTTAGGATCTCGAGGAAGCCATGAGGATGGCAGAATTCAGACAAAAGAGGCTGTGATATGGCTGATAGCCTGCATCTGAGACAAAATGAAGCTTATAATTCATGTCCAAGTTTAGAAGGTTGGTGTATAGCAGGATGAGATGATTACATGATGTTGCCTTTCTCATCACTCCATGAGGATGCATGCAACTTCTCTCCATTTTAAAAGCTCTGGTTTGCCTGGCAATGTTATTTATGTTATTACAACTAACTCTTTCTGTAGAAGTCAACACTGTAGCATTTCATTAAACCCACTTAAAGTCCTAGATGATACAATATAAAATGGCCCAATTCTCTATTTTTATGCTTTATTGCTTTTTCCCCTTCTATCTAGTTATACATAAGCAGAATTCATTCTGATATAACTAGACAAGCATGGAATATATCTTACTCTAATTAGTACCCCATTCTTATATATGTAATATGACGGTGGGATTCACTATGGTATTTTCTTATAAGAACATAGGAAAATTATTTTGCATTCATCCCACTGTCTTGCCTTTTCCTATCTCCTCTCCCTTTCATTCATTTCCCTTGTTCAATCTACTTAATATTCATTATTCCCCTCTCTGCTCTTATTGTGGACTGGCTTTGACATATCAGTCTAAACATTCAAACGTTAGCTTTTGAGGACTGGCTTATTTCACTTAACATAATAGTTTCCAGATCCATCCATTTACTTGCAAATATCTTTAAGTCATTCTTCTTTAAGGCTGAGTAATACTCCATTGTGTGTATATACCATATTTTCTTTATCCATTAATTTGTTGAAGGACAACTATGTTGGTTTTGTAGCTTAGATATTGTGAGCTCAACTGCTATAAACATTGGTATGGCTGTGTTACTGTAGTATGCTTATTTTAAATTTTTTGGATATATACCAAGGAGTGAGATAACTGGGACAAATGGTGATTCCATTCCACGTTTTTCTCCATACTGCTTTCCATACTAGTTGGACAAATTTACAGTCCCACCAGGAAGGTTTGAGTGTACCTTTTTCCCCACATCCTTGCCAACATTTATACTTACTTGTATTCTTGATAATTTCCATTATGATTGAAGTGAAATGGAGTCTCATTGTAGTTTTAATTTGCATTTCTTTAATTGCTAGAGATGCTGAATATTTTTTCATATATATTTTGACCATTCATATTTCTTCTTCTGAGAAGTGTCTGTTCAGTTTCTTTGCCCATTTATTAATTGAGTTGTTTGGCTTTTTGATATAAGTTTTTTGAGTTCTTTATATGTTCTGGAGATTAATGCTGTGTTTGAGGTGCAGTTGGCAGATTTTCTCTCATTCTGTAGGCTCTCTTTTCTTGTTTTTGATTGCTTCCTTTACTTTATAAAAGCTTTTTAGTTTGATATCACCCCATTTATTGATTTTTGGTTTTATAAAAGCTTTTTAGTTTGATGTCACCCTATTTATTGATTATTCGTTTTACTTTTTGTGTTTCAGGAGTCTTATTAAGAAAGTCATTTCCTGAGCTGATATGTTGGAGTGTTGGGTCTACCTTTCTTCTAGTATGTGCAAGGTTTCTGGTCTAATTTTTAGGTCATTCATCCACTTTGAGTTAAGTTTTGTGCAGGGTGAAAGGTATTAAATTTCATTCTAGTACATATGAAATTCCAGTAACACAAACATACACACAAAAACAAAAAACAAATAATCCAATAAATAAGTGGACTGAACAGGCTCTTAACAGAAGATATATCTGTGAGACAATGCAAGAAGGTTTGTAGGAGAAAGGATTGGATTATAACCTTAACATAATTAGTGAATTTATCCATGAGGGCAAATGGCATGGTAACTGAAGTGGTTAGTTGTGGCTGGAGAAGGTGGGGATCAAGGGTATGGTTTTGGGATTATATTTGCATATAACCCAAATTCAGAGGCTCTTTCACTGACTCATGATTACTATGTGAGCTACTTCCCTCTGTCACACACTTCTACCTTGATATTCTTTCTCACTTTGAATCTTGCGGAATGGAGCAAGCCTTATATGGACTAACAACTCTGAAACTGTAAGCCTCCAAATAAACTTTTCCTCTCTATAATTTATTGTTGGGTCTTTTAGTCACAGTGGTAAAAACCCCATTTAAAAAATTACATCTTCTAACCTTTGATGTCCTAACCTTAAAATCTACTTTTTTTGTTTTGAGTTTGAACCCAGTATTTTAACATACTCTGTACACAAACTCTCATGGAACTGTTTTCCAAGCCCTAACCACAGATTTTAGATTGTATTTTATTATCCATTTAGATCTAGAGTTACTTTTCATAGGGCTAGATGTAGACCACTTTATTGCTCTTCAAATTAAAAAAAAATTACATGTTTATGAAATTGTCTTTGTGTTTGGTTCATATCATGACTTTTTTATCTTTATTATTGTATTACAGTTTTAGAATATACATCAGTGTCACTTAATGACACTGCTACTTCATTTATTTCTCTACAGCATAGATTTTGGTGGTATTTTATACATACTTTTCTTCACAGATGAATTTTATTTATTTATTTATTTATTTATATTGCTTTACGTTTCCTCTTTCATTAAAAGACAAGAATGCTCAAATTTGATGGAAATTATTATAGATTACATTGAGAGAAAATTCTTGTTTTTGTAATGCTGAGTTTTATCTAAACACATTATGTGCATAATTGAATATTTTATGTGCTTCTGTAAGTTTTTATTCCTCTGTAAAGTGTACATATTTTGCTTTAAAACTTCTATGTAATTTGTGAAGTAATATGCAAATGTGACATTTGTAGAATACTGATGTGGTGATTTGTACTGTTATACTAGATGTACTGTGGGGAAAAATATGTCTGGGCTTTAGCAAAATTCTTCCTTGCACTTCACTATTTGTCCCTTTTTAAATGTACTTTTTTAAAACTACCTGCCAGATTTTAGCTGTATAGAACAATACTAATGTATTTTTATATGTTACTATGTTTTACAGAGACATATATTTCAATAAGTCAATGCTACTGGTTGGAAATGATGATGTATATCAATAGTCACATAATTTTTACAAAGAGTTGCAAACTTATACTCCATCAGTAGTTCATTATAAATTTTTATTTTACATCATCATCAATACTGTTTAATTTTATGTATTTGTTATTTTATTCTATAATTCTCTAATTAACTAAGGTGTTGACCTTTTTATGAGTATTGAACACTTAGATATCACCTATATAAGGAGGCTATTCAAGATGCTTGCTGTTCTCCTCTTGGTGTCATATTTTTAAAGTTTTTGGTTATAGGTGAGGTAATTATTTCATCTCATCTGTCACTTTGTATCTTTAATGGTGCCATTTCTTGAATTGATTATTTTAATGCACAATGTGTTTATTGTTTTTTTTAAATATTTTTTTATTTGTAGATGGACACAACACCTCAAATTTGTTCATTAATTTTCATATGGTGCTGTGGACAAATCAAGTGTCTCACATGTGTGTGGCAATTGCTCCACCACTGAAACACAGACCCATTATCAATTTAAGATTTTTTTAACATTTTGTTTTGTGTAACTTTGAAAAAAATTCTCTATTGTCTTTGTTATTTTTGGGTTTGAAAACAATTGTGTCATTCTATTCAAAATTAGACCCCAGTATTATTGTTGTTTTGAGACAGGGGCTTTATAATCACACAGACATGCCATTGTTCCAGCAGCCTCCTTTAGAAAGGATATTATATTATCAGCAGTGGAAACTCTCATTTATCACTGTGTAGTTGGTGTCTTTTTAAAGATTCTCACTTCAGTTTCACAGTTCTATTTATTCGTAATATTTAAGGTGTACACTGATTTCTCTAAGTCCATAATATACGGTAATGTGTGGCATAATGGTCTTTTGGTCAGTGATGGAAACTATGTATAATGATAGCTAGCTACAACCTATAGCCTAAGCTTGTAGTAATATAAAATCTACATGTCAGTACATGGTATGATGTTTGCAAAAATAACAAAATCACTTTTGAATGCATTTCTCAGAATGTATGCCTAACACCTAAGGAGACACCTTTGTACACATACTATATATTACAAGTAGAGACATACTTAGTATATGATTATTATATTTCATATTTACCAGAGCTCTTTCAATTTTATTTGTCATATTAAAGCACAAACATCTGACATTACTGACAAGCTGGGCATTAGTTTATCTTGAATATCTTTTAATTTTGTTATTTTACACAAATTTGCTATAGTCTCTCTCTCTCTCTCTCTCTCTCTCTCTCTTTCTTTTTGTTTTTTGTAAAATTTGCCTTTTCTAAACTACAGAGATTCTCACAATTAGCTAATGAAGTTTAGATAGTTTTAGAAGTCTAATTAAGTTTTTATGTTTTCTTTTTAAGCTCAGCTTCAGATGAGGGTAAAGGGCCTAGTAAAAAAAATTTGTATAATCTTATTTTTGCATATCTGTTTTTTCCAGAAGTAGAATTGGTGGTTCATAGGGCATGCCTAATTAGATACCGCCAAACCATTTTTCAAAGTAGCTTTATAAAGTTATGTGTCCAAAAGCAGTGTTTGACAATTCCAGTCATTTAACATTTTGTAATTGTTAGGTCTTTATTAATATGTGTATGCCTTTATTGTCATTTTTTTAACATTCTGCTGAGTATACAATACTCTCTGCATTCTGAATGTTAACTTATCTCTCATCATATTGACATACATGTATATACATATATTTACTCATTATTTGCAATGTTTTCTCCCTGTTAAGTGCTTTTTAAAACCTCTCTTTTTGTGGGACTGAGGTACCTGGGATTGATCTCAGGGGCACTCAACCACTGAGCAACATTGCCATGTCTATTTTTTTTGGGGGGGGGGGGTATATTTATTGAGAGGCAGGTTCTCACTGAGTTTTTTTATTTTCTCACCATTGTTGAGGCTGCCATTGAACTCATGATGCTTCTGTCTGAACCTCACCAGCTTCTGGGATTAGAGGTATGCATCACCACACTTGGCTTTTGAAAAATATTTTGACTGTTGTATTTCTTTTTTGAGATTTTTTTTCTTAGTCATATGTACTATCTCCAGTATTCTTCACTACAAGACTTTTTTACTAGAAATGTGTGATAAAAACATTATCTCTATTTCTATGCCTTTCTTTCATATAGTCTTAATTACAATATTTGGTCTACATTATTCTAATTCTGATAAAGTTCAACATGTGTTCATAGTGCTTCTTTTTATATTTTATTTAATTTTCATAATCAATTTAAGAAGATTTTTCCAGTAACAATATTTTTTCTGTAAAATTAATTTTTTGAATTTGAATCTATTGATTTTCTGCATGAGATTATAGAGATTATATGTTTGCTTGTTTATTTTATTTTATTGTATTTTTTTGGCACAAGAGATTAAATTCAGACATACTTTACCACTGAGTCAAATCCCCAACTCTTTTTATTTTTTATTTACAGATAGGGTGTCACTACGTTTCTTAGGGTCTCACTAAGTAACTAAGTCTGGTTTTGAACTTGTAATCCTTCTGGCTCAGCCTCCCAAATCACTGAAATTAATGGTGGGTACAGTTACTTTTGGTGGAATGAATATATATATAATTTATTTGACCAAGCAGCTCTGTTTGGAATATTGGTAATGATGTAACACAGCAAAAACTACATTTTACATCACATTTCTACCATATCAGGATTTGCAAATACACACCTCATTGCACTTTTTCAAGTTTAGTAAAGTATGAGTACTTATTTTAATTTAAAAATTAAAAATGACATTCTTAGAGCTTAGCATGTTTTCCACCAATAATAATTACTTATCAAAAGAGTGTGTTTCCAGGTAAAGTGGTGCAAACCTATTTTCTCATTGGCTGGGAAGGCTGAAACAGGAGGATTGCAAATTCAAAGCCAGCCTCAACAATGATGAGGCCCTAAGCAACTCAATGAGACCCTGTCTCCAAATAAAATGCAAAATATTGCTGAATGACCCTGAGTTCAATAACCAGTACCAACAACAACAACAACAAAAAAAAACAATACAACAATATAAAAAAAGAACAATACAACAATACAAAATAAACAGTGTGTAGACTCAGTAAATGACATTCACAGATTCTTCCTGTGGGGTTTTTGATTCAAATGTGAAGAATCTCATTTCCTGAGGAAATGTTACACAAAGAGCAAAGTAGAAATACCTAATAAATGCTGAGAAAAAATATTCAGCAAACATGTTAATATAATGTTGATAGGTAAAAACCTAAAACAGAACAGATAACTCCTTGTAGTGGGAGAACTCCAAAATACGATTGGCCTTAGAATTGGGTTATCATATGAATCAAATGTAAATTTTTACTGGAAAATATGAGTCACTTCCAGGGCAGCATCATTAAAGTCTTCCACACGATTTAAACAATCTATTTTGAAAATCAAAGTATGATACTCAAATGGGAATGTGTTTGAGAAGAAAATTTCACAGTGCTATTCCCTATATATTCCAGAGGAGAAGTTGGGATAGCTTAAGGATCTCAGCATCACGTTCTGTGCCAGGGGGAAATGGAAAAGGTAGTGTCTTAAAATTTTGTTAATTTGTCTTCTATGTAAATATTTTTAACATTATAGGGAAAGTAAATTCAATAAAACTTGGTGAATTTACTTATAATTAATTGAAATATAGTTTGAAATAATACATCAAACACCATCACACATTGTAAAAATAAGTTTAATTTTTTTAATTTTTTTATGTGTTAGGTGTTTAGTTAAATATAACAAAAATGAGTTTCTTACTATTGATTAAATTCCATAAGTATTTAAAAATCACACATTATTTTTACTTATTTTACCTGTGAAAAGTTTACAATAAGTAGCCACTTATTTATAATTTATGTATTACACACCTTTCCTATTAGGAAATAAAATATTGATTTTAAGAACAAATAAATTTTTGTGCCTTTATGTATTAGGGGTGTGTGTTTGTGTGTGTGTGTGTGTTTGTGTGTGTGTGTGTGTTTGTGTGTGTTGTACTTCAGTTGTCCACTGCTTCATGACACCCGGCCTGGAATAACGATCTCATCATAAATGTTCCTTTGTATATTATTTAAATCAAATTATTGGGGCTCATATTACCACCAGATATAAAGTCAACAATGAGATGGTGGGCTGAGAAGACTCACATACCTGAGAATTAAATAGAAAGTAGGGTAAAACCAAATGTCTAACAGAAAATGTTCACTCCCTTCATAGCATGATATTTGTAATAACTTTTTACCAAATATATTTTTCCCCATATATCTTCACCATAACTCTCTTAAAGCCTGTCTTAAAAAGTAAACACTTCCACCTTTCTCCCTGGATCCCTTACAAATATATGATTACATGAGACCCTGTGGATCCAAGAAATAGAAGATGGTCCCAGAAACTTGCAGAAGATATTTATGTTATTTTCTGGATCTCCTCATTATTTTTGGGTTCTTGGGCTCTTTTATATGCTTGACCCCCAATTTGTTTGTTCCTACTACTCTTTCTCATAATGTGACCCTAAAGTTTGTTGGTTTGGAAAGAGGTGAACTTCCATTCATCAGAAATAGTAGATGCTTTGTCTTCAAGATGAGAAAGAAACAGTAATAAATTAGGTGTCAATATAGCTCCCTTTTTGATTCCAAATTTAGAGGAGCCACATTAAAAGCATTGCCAATTTATGATGAATATAAGGCTTTTGGTTGCCTCTTTGAACGCACAATTTTATATGTGTTATGTATCCTGTGATTTAAAAATTCTCTCTCTCTCTCTCTCTCTCTCTCTCTTTTTTTTTTTTTTTTTTTTTTGCAATTATAGCCGGGCTCCTCTAAGCCTGATTTGTAATAAGTTTTTAGCTGTGACCTATAAAAATTTAACAAAAACAAAAACAAAAATAAAAACCAAAAAAACTTTATATTTTTCATACAGCTCTATCATGTAGATTTGACTCAAACACCCATTAAAGTGAATATTTGAGTAAACTGAAGACTGTGTAGAAATTTCTGTGTTTTTTTTCCCCAAGAATACCATAAGATAGGACACATATCTCTCTTCCATTTAGTAGAGAGCAGGAGCCTAAGTTACCAAAGTAGCAGTTAATTAACCCAGATGAGATTCCCATTGACCAAACAACATCCCATTTAAAATTGTCTACCTCTTTAACACTATTGGGTTTCTGGTCATATTCTGTTTTGTTTTGTACCTTCTTTAAAATAATCAGTCAACTCTGTTATAGTTGAAGTTTAGTTCACCTCACTCTTTTTTGTTTTCTAATGCATTAACATATTACTGCTCAATATCTTTTGAAAACCAATTTAATTAATGGCTACTTTTTTAAAATAGGGGATTATTTCCTCATAGGAATAGGGCTGGTAAATTTCCCTTGTTTTCAAAATGAGGATAAGTCTTAAAAAATTAGTCTTGTGAATTGTGATGAAAATAATGATTCTAAGCATTCTATATAATATCCACATTTCCAAACTCTTTGTAGGGAGGAACATGACAATATTCAGGACAATAAAGTACATTCAATCAAAGCAGACACACAACTGTTCAACCTGGAGTGTTATCCAGATGATTCAGCACCACAAATCTATATATTTGAGAATCTCTGAAACACCATATATGAAAAGGTGAGTGAAGAATAAGTCCTCTAGAAGCACTGAGATTGGTTTTAATTTTTAATGTATAATTAGTCAAATCAGGTGGGACTTGCAAGGAATCGTCTTTTTTCAATTACATGAAATGGAGCATTTAGACACTGGCTTCAAGTGACAAACGTGAATTTAAGGGAAATGATATTACAAAAATTTTCAGAACAAAATCATAGAAGTGTGGGAAGAACACCTGCACATACACAAAGAAAGAAAAATATATATATTTGCACAAATGTGAGGTTAAAGTTAGTGGCCCAGAAGAATTGTTGGTGGAATAAAATGATAACATGCAAATAATAAATTAGTGAGGTTTATTCATGGTTCTACAATTCTGGGAGATGATAACAGGGGTATAGTAAATGACATAGTTAAACTCTCTGAATGTGCCTCTTTACTCTCTACCTAAAATTGATTTTGAGTTTGGTGATTTCTGAATTTTCTCTGTTCAGGATATCAAAGGTAATGTCCTCTAACATTTTATCTCGTCTTACATTTGTGGCAGATTTACCATCTTTTTCAGTCTGCAGACCTAAGGAATCATCTCACTTATTCTGGGAAAAGATCTGACTTACCTAAATCTTTGTTTGGAAGAAATACCTTATTGAAGAATATTTCATAATCATTTTTTCAGTACTTTATTTTTTCTATATTTTATTAGTGTGCTATAGTTTTTATTTTCATTGTCCTTATTTCTAATTATGTTGTGTCAGGGGCCACTCTAGAAAGGAACCATGCACACACCTTTAAGACCCGAGTAAAGATGTGCTGGACTGATATTGCACCTATTGCAATGCAAGTGCACTTGCCTCTTTTTGGATAGAAAGGTACAGCTCTGGGAGAGAGTGTTCTCAACTGGAGTGGAGCTGCCGTCTTGTTCCTTTATAGTACTACTTCTGACCTTTTTTGGATAAAATGTTTCATGGAATCTCGCCTTGATTTTCCCCTGTATAAGAATAAAAAAATTCAGTGGCTCATTTTTTTCCATGGACCTCTAAGATCACTGTGACATCTGCATATTTTGAAAAGATTCTTCTATATTGTGTGCTTTGTTCACAATTTTCTTAAGTTATTGAAGTAGTCAGATTTTGTGTACTCAGCATAGGTTGTAAACTCAGTTAGATGATGATAATTTTGAACTTTTTTGTTTGTTTACTTATTTAAAAATATCTTTATTTATTTATTATGTGCTGCTGATACTGAAACCCAGAGCCTCACCTATGCTAGGTGTGCACTCTACCACTGAGTCACAACTCCGGACCTAACCATTTGTCTTTATTCTTATGAGAAGTGTTAGTTTAGCTAATTTGCCTATTTGTTAATGGATTACATAATGTTTTGTGTAAAGTTTATTGGTTCTTTAAATACTCTAGATATAGAGGCCAAAGATTAGCTAGCATTTTTTTTTTACCAATACTGTGAGTTCTATCTTCACCTTCCTAATTGTTTGCTTTACTGTGCAGAAGCTTTTTAATTTTATGTTGTCTCATGTATTAAGCCTTGGAATTATTATTGAGCTTTAGGGGTCCTATTGAGAAAGTTGTTGCCTGTGACTAAAAGATAGAGTGTCAGTGCTCTTTTTTAAAATTTTTTAGCTTTTGTGGCCACAAACTAAAGAAAACCTAAAGCCATCATATTAGCAAAGCTACAAAGAATGATTCTCTCTTAGAGCCTTTAGAGGTTTTATGACCTTGACACTACTTTAACACTAGATTATTTTCACAAACTCACACTTACGAGATTGGACTTATAGCACCCCAAATTGCAAAAGAAATCTCTCTCTCTCTCTCTCTCTCTCTCTCTCTCTCTCTCTCTCGCAACAATATAAAACCAGACTTTCAAAATGTATCTTTAGTTGTATATGAACAAATTATTTTATCTTATTCATTTTTATGTGATATATATATATATATATATATATATATATATATATATAGAGAGAGAGAGAGAGAGAGAGAGAGAGAGACCCTGTAATATATTTTCTTCTTTAAAGTGCTTTGGCAGTAACTTGAAGAACTTTAAGAGTAATTTCAAGCAACCCTGTATCCTTGCTATGCATTTTTTTGCCCATTAACAACTACTTCCTAACAGTACTTACTGCACTTAGTGATAAAGTCTCCTCATTATTTTTCAGGTTCACATTATTGTTCCACTAGGGAGAGGAACAACCTGTGTTTCCATTTTCCAGATAAGTCCAATCATCATTCTTTGTCAGAACAAGAGAGACATATTCCATTTAACACATGTTTGGTCATAAATGACCCTGGAAATTATGGAGCTGTAAAGCTTGTAGCTGTCCTGAAAGAATTTCTGTTGTTTTTTCACAATGCATAATCCATCTTCTTTCAGTCCTGGTAACAAGTTCTCAGAATACCTTTTTAAAGATGCCTTGAAGATCTCCAAACACCACATTTTAAAAACATTATATTATTTTAAAATCTGCTTTCTCCCTTTCTCTGGCACTCTCAAATCCAGCAATCTCATCATTACATGAATAATTTTTTCAATGTCCAATGTATACTATTGGATTTTAGGATATATATATGTAAAATTGGAAAATCTTAGGCCCTTTGAGGTAAGTGAAATCTACTTGGATATTTTTTTTCAACAAAATTACTGCATGTGATAAAGGTAAAAAAAAAAATTCTTTCAAGGAACACAGTCATACTCATAACCATGAATTTCAAATTTTTCTTTCTACCCCAGAAGCTGTAGTAGGTTGTCATGTATTCACATGTAGAGTCTAGAGTGGGCTTATTCATTGGCTTTACTACTCTAGCTTTACTTACTCATGGAAGTAACTTTCTATTTGAATAATTAACAAAAACTTTTGGCAATTAAAATATTATTTTAGTTTATAATCTTTGTATTTTCAAAAAAATCAAAAGGTGAATTTATTTGTTGAATTGAGCAAGATGTCAATCATTGAACCAATAGGTTCTGTAGAATAGAAAGGGATTATTCACCAGTCACAGAGTGGAGCGAACCCCTAGTCAAACCCTTCTTCCTGAGTATATGGTTGAGGGGCATTTGTAGGATAAGGAAGCCAGTAGTCTGAGGCATGGGAACATACTGGAGTAGGGAAAGTGAAATAACTGGGGGTCGCACCTGCTACATCAAACTCGGATTTTTATATGCCAAACATTCAGATAATGGTGGGCTCAGCATGCACTAAGTGTGAAACTTTTGACATGCTAGTGTCAGAAGGGCACCATCATACAGTTGTGAAGGCCCAGTGAAGGATCAATAGATGGTGTCTTCTCCACATTCCTTGGAAACAAAGAGTGACCACTACCATTGTGATTCTATTGTTAGATGTTTCAGCAAACTATTAGTACACACTGCTCAGCTGGGTGACTTCCAAAATTTGAGCAAGAAGCAAGTAACAAAGAGTAGAAGAAGTCATAGAATTTTTCCAGGCTTACCCTGTTTTACTTGGAGGCTTCTTTCTGTGTTCGTCTTCTGTATTTGCAAATGTAACTTCACTAGTTTTTTATTGATGTCTTACATTAGTTTAATTTTCAGCTCAGCCCAACACCTTGTTGGACTTTTGGTGATGTTAACCTCAACTCAGTTTCTCCCACATTGCCTCTTTCCTCTCTTGTTCTCTGTTTTCTAGAAAGCATCTCTAGGTCCACCCTACAGAAAGGAGAATTTGTATTATGCTTCATTTTTTACAGGGTGGGTATCGAGGTACCTGATATCATATCATCACAGCAACTAGAATATTTTGGGAAGGGTATTTTGAAGCTGCACAAGTATTCAATTTCTCCTTGAAGTTTTCAGACCAAGTTTGGTTTTTAATACTTTTTCTTGATTATAATGTTCTAATTAAGACTATTTCTCTTATTCCTTCTGTGTTTATTAATTAAAATTATTGTATATGAGGAAGACTTAATTATCTAAACATAAATTTACGTTATTGTGGATGAAAAGATATTTCATTAATTTGGCTATAATCAAATGCAATCATGATTAATTTTGTTAATTCAGCTAATAATGTTTGGTCATTGAGAATTCTTTCAGTTGGCTCCCATATCATTTTAATAAACCAAACCCCTTTTTACTTTCACTAATTTTTTATGTCTACATGTCCTAGGCTCAACTTTTATTCACCCAGCCTTTTTCCTAGAATGCAGCACTTCTACTAGAAAGTGTTACTTATAAACGTAGGTCTGGCTTGGTGCAAGGTATTCTCATTGCTTCTACCCCAAGACCTCTCAAAGAGAAAACCAGAAAACATGTATATAAACTCACCAGGTTTACAGACAGACCTTCTCTGCAGTCTATTACTGGGGCCCTGAACATGATTTTCTAAATTATGGTGCCTTGGCTTCAATAATTTGAACTGAAGAACTTCTAAAGGACCTCAGAAGCAGTCTTTTTGATGTCTTCAGTCCTTCCTCCTCCTGCTTTTCTTCCCCACAAGGACAGGCTGTAGAAAAGAATGTTTTGGAGGTGGGTCATATATACCAGGCTTCATCTCTCAAAGATAGTTATAAAAGCAAAACAAAACAATAACAACAACAACAATAACAACAATAACAAAATATCTATCCTGCTTTCCACTCCCCTATGGGTAAAAGCTAGCCATAGAGAAATTCTCTGAGTTACATCAACTGACATGAGATTTTAGCACACTTTTTGTGGAAGTGGTCATGCCCCATGCCAGGGAGGAAGGATGCCACCAAGAAAGGCAAGAGCCTGGATAGGCCTCACTGGGTTACTCCTTCAGTTTACTCATATCAGTTCATTCTTTTTCTTTGTACAATTAAACTTCTACACGCTTGTTCATGCTTCATCAAAAAAAAAAAAAAATTAGTTCACCCTGGGATTTTCAGAATAGATCTGAAGGTTACCATGCAAAATAAAAGTTACATCAGAGAACTTTGTTATTTTCTCTTATAAATCAGCCTTTTCTTATGGGCATGTCAGCCTATATGCTTTGTGATAGACAGGAAAGAGGTCATCTCTTTTGTTGCCCCTGCTAGAAAAAAAAAAAAAAAAAAAAAAAAAAAAACATGAGTGAGGAATTTAAATGAAAGAGTGACAAGATCAACTCAAAGTTTAGAGACTCTTTTGCCCTGGGGCTAGCTAGCCTAAGACGGACTGTATAATGGATCAGGACAACAGAGGGCAGAGTTTAGATCCCTGAAGAAATGAGTTTAACCAAAGTGTAGATATCAAACATTTTGTACTGATTGACCAGAATTCAGAGGCTCAGAGAGATTAAAATGTGGGAGTGGATCTGTCATGTGTGACCTTCTCCTCCACACTCTGGGGATTCAGAAGATGTTTGCTTCACCAAAACTATAAGAAACTATTTTGTGAGGGAAGCACAAAGATCCTTGAAGAACTCTATGATTGCTCTTTTTTGCAGGCCAGACCTTACTGTGAGAGATGTGGTCAGTCAATTAGAAAATTTCAATGTGATGGGCATGATAGAATTAACAGGGTGCTTGTAGTTAACATAATGGAAAGTAAAGGGGAAGAAATGAACACAAATGTTCTGACTTCTGTTGACTCCTTGCATTGGCTAATTAGTCATGGTGTTTATAAAAGCCAAATAGATGGGAAACCCACTAAATTCTTACTTGACTTATATAAACAGAAAAAAATCATAGCAAATGTACAAATATCTTCTCCAGATCATAATAACAGAGAATAATAATTCCTCAATTAATTTCCAGATTTAAGTCAATTTACAAATCCTGAACCCCTTAAATGAAAGGGAGATGATGTCCCTTTGAAGAAGGACACTGGTACACTACCAAAAATCTTCTGTTAATTTTTCTCCCATATTTCCCCAAAAGGACCTAGGGCCTTTTAGCAGAGTAACTGCATTGGGGAAAAGGCATTGATCAGATTTTTCAGGGACCAGTAGACACAGGTTCTGAATTGACCTTAATTCCTGGAGACCAAGAATGTCATTATTGCCTTCCAGACTTATGGAAGTCAGGAGATCAATGCAGTTTTATGCAAGGTCTGACTTACAGTTTTTTTTCAGTGGGTTCCTAAACTTATCCTGTGGTTATTTTCTGAGTCCTGGAATGTATAATCAAGATAGATATACTTAACACTTGTCAAAACTCCCATCATGGTTCTCTGACCTATGGAGTGTGGATCATTATGGTGGAAGTGAATAAATGGAAGTGTCTGATGTTGCCTATCTCTTGGAAAATACTGAATCTAAAGCAATGCCACATCCCTGGAGAAATTGCAAAGATTAATGCCATGATCAAGAACTTTAAAGATGAAGAAATAGTGATTCCCACAAAATCCCCATTTAACTCTCCTATCTGGACTGTGCAGAAGACAGATGGGTCTTGGAGAATGACAGTTGACAATTATAAGCTTAATCAGGTTGTGACTTTAATTGCAACTGCTGTACAAGATGTTGTTTCTTTGCTTGAGTACATTAATACATTTCCTGGTACCTGGTATGTGGCTATTGATTTGGCTTTTTTCCCCTCCATCCTAGTGTACAACAACCAAAGGAATAAATTTGCTTTAACCTGGCAAGGCCAGCAATATACCTTCACTGTCTCTTCTCAGAGGTATGTCAACACCCTAGCATTGTGTCACAGCTTAGCTCACAGAGACCTTGATCATTTTTCTCTTCCACAAAGTATTACATTGATCCATTATATCAATGGCATTATGTTGTTTGGACCAACTGAGCAGAAGATGGCAATCACTTAGAACTTGCTAGTGAAGCTTTTGTGTATCAGAGAATGAGAAATAATTATCACAATCAAGAGCCTTTCAACTTCAGTAAAATTTCTAGCAGTCCACTGATGTGGGTCCTTCTGAGATATTTCTTCCAGTGTAAAGAATTAGATGTTGCATCTCTCTCTTCCTAAAAATTAGAGAGAAATGCAATGCCTCGTGGGTCTGTTTAAACTTTGGAGACAGCACATTACTCCCTGGGGTGTGTTACTTCAGCTCATCTATGGAGTGACTAGGAAAGCTTCTTCTTTTGAGTGGCATTTAAAAGAGGAGAAGGCACTGCCACAGGTCAATGCTGCTGTGCAGGCTGCTCTGCCATTCAGGTGACATGATCCAGCAGAGTCCATGGTTTTTGAAGTGTCAGTGGCAGATAGAGACACTCTCTGTGGCACCCATTGGTGAATTACAGATAGGGCCATTGAGATTTTGGAGCAAGGCCCTGCCATAATCTGTAGACAAATTCTCTTCCTTAGAAAAATAGCCCTTGGCCTGCTACTGGGCCTTAGTGTAAACTGAATGCTTGTCCATGGGCACCAGGGCACTATGTGACCTGAGCTGCCCATTATAAACTGGGTGTTATCTGACCCCCAAAGCCATATAGTTGTGCATGTTCATTATCACTCTATCATTGAGTGGAAGTGGTATATACATGATCAGGCATGGGTGGGACCTAAAGGAACAAGAGGGTTGCATAAAGATGTGGTTAAATTGCCCATGGCTCCTACTCTTGCTGCAGTACATTCTGTTTCTCAGTATGAACCTATGACTTCATGGAGTGTACCTTATTATCAGTTAACAGAGAAAGAGAAGATTAGGGCTTGCTTCAAAGATGATTCTACAAATTACACAGGTATCACCTGGAAGTGGACAAATAAGGCCCTATTTCCACTTTCTGGAATGACCATGAAGGACAGTGTTAAAGTAAAATCTTCACAAGGGGCAAAACTTCAAGCAGTGCATCTGGTTGTGCATTTTTTTGTGAAAGTAAATTGGTCAGATGTGTACACCATTGTTGGGTCATTGCTATGAGTTGGCTAGCTGATCAGAGAACTGGAAAGAACATAATTCGAGAATTGGCAACAAGGACATTTGGGGAAGAGGTATGTTTATAGACTATTCTGAATGGGCAAAGGATGTGAAGATATTTGTGTTTCATGAAAATGCCCACCAAAATTTGACCTCAGCAGAGAAGGATTTTAATAATCAGGTAGATGGTCTAACCAAATCTATGGATAGCAGTCCACCTCTTTTTCCAGCCACCCCTGTCATTGCCCAATGGGCTCATGAACAAAGCGGTCATGGTGGCAATAATGGTGGTTATGCATGAGCACAGTAACATTCAATTCCACACATCAAGGCTGATTTGGATACTGCCACTTCTGAGTGCCCGATTTTCCAGCATTAGAGACAAACACTAAGCCCCTGATATGGCATCATTCTCCAAGGAAAACTGGCAGCAACCTTTTGGCAGGTTGACTATATAGGACCATGCCCATGATGAAAGGGGCATCAGTTTATCTTTATTGGAACACACCCTTATTCTGGGTATGGATTTGCCTTCCCTACATATAGTGTTTCAGCCAAAACCACCATCTGTGGATGTACAGTATGCCTTATCCATCATCAAGGTATTCCAAAAAACAATGCTTTGCACCAAGGAACTAACTTCATGGCCAAAGAAGTGAAGTAGTGAACTCATGATTAAGAAATTCACTGGTCTTACCAAATTCTCCACCACCAAGAAGCAGGTGGTTTGATAGAACAATTTAGTGGGCAGTTGAAGATGTAGTTACAGCACCAGCTAAGTGGCAGTACATTGCAGGGCTGCAGCAAGGTTCTTCAGAAGGCTTTCAATGGTCTCTGAATCAGCACCCACTATATGCTGCTGTCTCTTCTATTGCTGGAATTCACGTGACTAGAAATCAAGGTGTGGAGACAGGAATATTACCCCTAATCATTATTCCTAGTAACACAGTAAGAAAGTTTTTGCTTTCTGTTCCTGCAACCTTAGGCTCTACAGCCCTGGAAGTCTTAGTTCCAGAAAAATGAGTATTTCTGTTTGGAAGTAAAGCAATCATTTCATTAAACTGAAAATTATTACTTCCTCCTGGCCTCTTTGGTCTCCTCATGTCTCTGAGTCAACTGGCAAAGAAGGAAGTTAAGATGTTGTTGGTGTGACTGATCCAGATTACCAAGAGGGAACTGGATAGTTTTACTCCACAATAGATGTAAGAAAGCATTCTCCAAAATTGCAGTAGATCCCTTACTGCATCTTTTGATATTACACACTCCCATTATTAAGGTGAACAGGAAACTACAAATATCCAATTTTGGATTTTTTGAGATTGTTTGTTTTTTTAAATTTTTTTTTAATTTTTTAATACAGTTTTTATATCTACCCATCTATCAACATGGTCCATTCTTTTATTTTTAAGTGAATAACTACTTTGTGAGCTTCTTAAGAGCCTTATATTGGGTGAATATTCAAATAATAATATTTTAATATATTGTGTGACATATGCTCATCCCAAAACAGGCCTCACTTAAAATATGGCCATTAACTCTATCTGCTATAATAATTTCTGAGCCAGACCTTGTTCCATTCAATCTTATAAGAACAAAACTTTTTACAGTTGTTATCTTTTGTTGCTCAAATTCAAATATATACTAATAATAAAATTCTAGAACAGGTCAAAAAAATCTGTTGTTAACTTACTATATCATTAAGTGAGGGATAAAGGAGAAAGAAATATTATTGGACAAATAGGAAAAAAAGAGAAACAAAGAAAAAAAAGAGAGAGGGAGAGAGAGAAGAAGAAGCTGTAAAAGAGCAATTTCCACAAAGGTAAAAATGACAAAGAGATGGATGGGTGTTATTTGAGTTTGTATCAGATAGTGCCATGGGGTGAGTAGGAGGTAACAGAAGCAAGTATAAACTACTACTAGGAAAACAAAGGCAAGAAGATTGATTCCAGTTGATGCTTTAAACTATTAGATAAAATAAAATAAAATTGAAGATACAAAGTTGGCAATTGGTTTTACAATTATTATTCAAGGGAAGAAGTCATTTAAATGATCAAAGTTGATGTTAGAGTTGTTTATATTATAACATAACCAGGTTAAGAAAATTCTTCTTGACTCTTTAGATTTCATTGGAGTTTGTATATTTAATCAATAGTCTTCAATATTAGGACATAGGTTTCTTCTGACTTGGTGGGTGAGAGAGACCAATTTTCTAGTTTCTTTGATTATCCTAACAATACCTTCTGCTTTGTCGAATCAAAGGCCTTCTGCTGACTGCCAAGGGAAAAAAAAATTCTGTGTGCTTTGAACAGACCTGCTGGTGCCTGCAAGAGGGCCTTGCTGCTCTTTCAGCTGCACGGGGGACAGCAACTTCGTGACCTTGAGGAGCCCTGGGCTCTGAGCCTCGAACTCTCACCCAGGAAACCAAGTCCATGTGGCTGTGCAGGATTTGGACCAGGACTGGCCAGCTGATGCTCAATTAATACATGTCAAATAAAGGAATAACTGAGTGGAAAGGAAAGCAGTTGATTCTTTCAATTGGACTCTTTTGTTCTGGTGAAAGTTTGATGCCATCGAATGAGTAAGGACACTGCTCGTGACAGGAGCCCAACTCAGATGGGCAGAGGAAGGCAGAGCTTGCTCCCAGCCCCTCACACACCTCTCTGCTGGTCACACGATGGAAAGTCCACAAGCAGGCGGAACAGGTGCTCCAGTAACTCAGAGATCTCACTTGGCGCCCTGCTTCCCCCTCTGGGCGGCTATGGCTTGGATCTGGAATTTCCCTGCAAGCTCGCAAGTTGGCAACACTGTCCCCAGCACAGCGAGGCTCTAGGACATGATCCGGGCGCTGCCCTCATCAGCGGTGGCTGAGTGGATTACCAGAGGTGGGCCCAGTTGGAGGAAGTTGGTAACTGGGGCTGATCCAGTCCCAGCCCCCTCCCCCTCCCTCAGCTCCTGGGCAGCTTTCCTCGCCGCCGTGCCCCTCCACCGTAATGTCTCTGCAATGGAGCCCGCTGACCATGGACTGAGACCTCTGAAACCCCGATCCAAACACACATTTCCTCCTCTAAGATGTTCTGGACAAGTATTTTGGTCTCAGAGACAAAAAGCTGACTCACACAGTGGGCCATATCCTTAGGCACGCTCCTCCCAGCCTGCAGACCCCAGGGAAGGGTCCATTGGCTCCAGGGACTAGAGAGGCCTCCCGCAGGCAGCAGCGCCTGCGTGCCTGCACCTGAGAGAGGAGAGGCCAGATGCAGTGTCCGCTCCTGCAAAGTGCTGTTACCAAAGGACACCACACGGGGCAGGTGAAAAGCGACTGTCCCCAACTTAGCAGCACCCACAACACTCTTCCATTGTTGGCTTCAAAATTAAATTTTGCTTAGTTCTAGTGAACTTTGTGCTCTGTGAACCAGGTAAAAATAACATGAACAGAATGTCTCACGAAAGTATGATCAGTTGGCTCATGAAGGCGTCGCAGGCATCGGGGAAAATCAAAAGCTGCTCAAATAAAATGGGACTAGGTTTCACAAGTCACCAAGGAAATCAGCCTTGTTGTTCTGTGCAAAAAAGTGTCACATGTCCAGAGTGCACCTGAGCCCCAGGAGGTCCAAGACATCACCACTACTACCCATCACTGTGTCCAGACCGCTTAAATAGTAGGTACTCAGTAAATAGTTGCCAGATAATGAATGATCAAACCAAGTTCACAGTGGGAAGGGGATTGTCTTCAACATCGTTGTGTAAAATGTCAAATTAGCAACTGACTCCCTTGGTGTCCTCCTTCCCAGTCAAAAGGCAAAAATTCCAGAGAGAGATCATGTTTTGCGCCTCCTGTGTCATTCACCCCATGGTGCGAGTTGGTTTTTGAGATCCTTCCCAAAAAGGGTTAAAAGGGAAGAGCAAAGGGCACAGAAGTCTTGGCTAAGACACCACTTCTCTGACTCCCTACGCTCCCCCCACCTCCCGCATGACCCTGGCTCCAGGATGGCCCTGGTCTCCTGACCACTGAGGAGGCTAAAGAAAGGCCATTATTCCAGCTCTGCCCTGAGTCCCAGGAGAGCTGTGGAACTCCAGGGAGGCCCACTGTGGTCCACTGGGGCAGGAAGCTGTGGCTCTCTGAGACCCTCAGGGGAGAGGCCATGATGAAGGAATGACAGACCTTGCAGCAAGAGGGAGCCTGTGGAGCCAAACCACGCCTCTCTGAGCAAGCAGAAGGCTCCTCAGGCCCCTCCTGCTCTGGGACAGCGGGTCGGGACAGTGGGACAGCGGGTGTGTCCAAAGAAGCTGGAGGGCCCTGGCTCCAGTCCAGATGAGGAGAGGGAAACAGGATGCTGGCAAAAGCGGCGGCACCCTGTATCCCAACTGGGTGCCCTGGTAAGTAACAACTGAGGCCCTTCACTGTGTGGTTTTACCTAGAAATGTAGGAAATGTAGGAAAATTACTTGAAAGTGGTGGACCGTTCAGGTCCTTGGCCCAGTTATGATCTTGGGTTATTTGTTTTTTTGGTGTTTAGCTTTTTGAGTTCTTAATATACTCTAGAGATTAGTGCTCTAGGTGATGTGAGGGGTAAAGTTTTGCTCCCAGGATGTAGGCTCTCTGTTCACCTCACAGAGTGCTTCTTTTGCTGAGAAGAAACTTTTTAGTTTGAGTCCATCCCATTTGCTGATTCTTGATTTTAATTCTTGTGCCTTACGAGTCTCCTGAACAGACACTTCTCAGAAGAGGATAGACAATCAATCAACAAACATGAAAAAATGCTCATCATCTCTAGCAATTAGAGAAATGCAAATCAAAACTAAGATTTCATCTCACTCCTGTCAGAATAGCAATGCTCAAGAATACAGGCAACAGTAAGTGTTGGCAAGAATGTGGGGAGAAAGGCACACTCATACATTGCTGGTGGGACTGCAAATTGGTGCAGCCAATATGGAAAGCAGTAGAGTGTGGGAGACCAACCTTGCACGTGACTGAGTCACACTCCCGGCTGGTGCTGAGGCGCTCACAGAAAAGTGGCAAAGCTTTCCCCACCCTTCTTGGGGTTCAAGGGTTGGTATCTCCTGCATGGGTGTGTCTTCCTACAGCCCCGTGGGTGGAGCTACACTCACCTGTTCCTTTGTAATATAACCCCTTGCCCTGTTTAGGATAGAATCTTCCATGGAAGTGCCTTGTGTATGTCCCCCTTCTCTTACTATACCCTTGGGTGTGGCCTACCCAGGTGTCAGTCAACCTGCTGACAGTGGACATCATGAAGATAGACTCAGCCCCCTGAAACCTGACCCCTTGCCTCATTTGAGTAGCTTCTCCTCAATAAAAGGGGTCAGCGCATGCTCTCTCTCTCTCTCTTCCTGTGGACCCTTAAGGTCAGAGGAGTCGTCACAGTGACCCCAATGAAAAAGGTATTTGTGTCTCTTGTGTGGTTATTTTTTGCAGCCCAGTTATCCCAGTTCAACTGGAGCCTTTTAGTCATGAGGACAGAAACCCGGCAGTAGAGATTCCTTGGAAAACTGGGAATGGAAACACCATTTGACCCAGTTATCCCTCTCCTCAGTCTATACCCAAAGGACTTAAAAGCAGCATACTACAGGGACACAGCCACCTGAATGTTTATAGCAGCACAATTCACAACAGCTAAACTGTGAAACCAACCTAGATGCCCTTCAGTAGATGAATGGATAAAATAAAATGTGGCATATATACACACAATGGAATATTACTCAGCAATAAAAGAGAATAAAATCATGGCATTTGCAGGTAAATTGATGGAGTTAGAGAAAATAATGCTAAGTTAGCCAATCCCCAAAAAACAAATGCCGAATATTTTCTTTAATATAAGGAGACTGATTCCTAGTGGGGTAGGGAGGGGTAGCATGGGAGGAATAGACGAACTTCAGATAGGGCAGAGGGGTAGGAGGAGAACAGAGGGGGCAGGGGTTAGAAATAATAGTGGAATGTGATGGACATTATTATCCAAAGTACATGTATGAAGACACGAAAAACAAAATAAATAAACAAATAATATCATATATATAGTGGGTGGACTTGTAGAAGTAGTTGTCACACTTATCAATGGCTTGTTTTTGTTTTTAGTACCGTGGACTGAACCCAGGGGTGCTTAACGAGTGAACATATCCCCAGCAGCACCTCCTTTTTTTCTTAGTACTGGGGATTGAACTCAGGGGCATTCAACCACGGAGCCACATCCCCCGCCCTTTTGTGTATTTAGAGACAGGGTCTCACTGAATTGTTTTGTGCCTCACTTTTGTTGAGGCTGGCTTTGAACTTCAATCCTCCTTACTCAGCCTCCTGGGCTGCTGGGATTACAGGTGTGCACCATCGCACCCAGCTCCCCAGCCCTTAAATTCCAAGGTAGGATAGTAGAGGATAGGAAAGATAGCAGAATACAACAGTCACTAGTATGGCAATATGTAAAAACGTGGATGTGTAACCGATGTGATTCTGCAATCTGTATATGGGGTAAAAATGGGAGTTCATAACCCACTTGAATCAAATGTATGAAATATGATATGTCAAGAGCTTTGCAATGTTTTGAACAACCAATAAAAAAAAAAGATTGAAAAATAGCAAAAAAAAAAAAAAAAAAAAAATTCCAAGGTAGGCCAAGTCAGCGCCACTTAAACTTAAGTTGGGTGAGAACTCAGCAGTGAGCAAACATTAGTTATAAAGTTCACTAATTCCCCCAAACAAATGATTTAACATTCTGAGTTTCAATACACCATCCAGAGTCATTCTTATCACCCTCCCCTCCTGCCTGTACTGGGGATTAAACTGGCGTTCACCACTGGGCTCTATCCCCATCCATTCTTTCTGTTGGTTTTTGAGAGTCTTGCTAAGTTTCAAAGGCTGGCTTCTACCTTGTCACCCTCCTGCCACAACTCTTTCCTAATTTCATCTGCTCCCTCTCATATATTTGACCTCAAGTCAGCATTATCGTCAAAAATTCTTTTTACAGTATCACCATTTTCGAAAACTTGTTTGCCACCCAAACCCTTAAGTAGAATTAGAAGACTGGATCATGGGTCTCAGTGAATGGCAGAGTTACACGTAGCCAGCAAGGGCCTCTGCTCCTCTTCATCGTGTTTTTGCCTTACTTGCTAAGCAGCCAAGTCAAGCTCCTTGGTGATGAGTTGCATCAAGAGCCAGTATAAAAACAAAAGCTCACAAAAGCAGTCTAGGTGTAAAATGTTCATCCCTCTGACCCTGCCAACTTGGAGAGTATACCCTTTGGAAATAATCCAGAAAATGGGAAAAGTTTACACACAAATAGGCTAATTGGGCAACATTTATCTCAGTGCAACCTTGGACACGTTTTTTTACCATACAATAGAAGAATAAAGAAAAGGGCGCTCATTGTCTTGCTGGAAGAGTTGGAAGCCATTACAAATGGCCATAAAGGGATGGGAAAGCCACCACCAACAAAAACCATGGAGAGTGCCACTCTGCAAAGGTGGGAAAGGTCTCCCACTTTGCCAACTCTGTGCACCATGGTGAGTGGAAGGGGAGGATAGGGCAGGGCGGAGGTACCACCTCCAAGGGGGCGAAACGTGGCTTGCCCTGATGACATCTCCTCCTCTCCCACACTCACGCATCCCTGAATCAGTGGGGACTACCAAAGAGCGGTTAGGACAATACCCAGCTCTCAAGACTTAGTTCAACAGGAGGAGGAAAAGTGGTGTCAAAAAGGAAAGCGGTCAGAGTTTACAGCGCCCAGAGCCTAAGGAGGGCTTAGATGGCGCTGTCCTCCAAACAGATGAGTCCCTGCACCAGGACCATCAGGTCTCTGCCTCACTCTTTATTTCCAGGTGTCCCCACTTGTATTTCTCCTTTCACACCGCCCAAGGGCTTGAGCCTCCTCTGACCTCCTCTCATTAAGTGGCGCCCCAAGAGCCCTCAGCATCAAGAGAGGGAGGGAGGAGGAGGAGGAAAGGAAGAGGAGGGGAGCTCCTGGTCAAAAGGTGAGAGGACAGCGATTCCAGAGGCTGAAGCAGGAGGATGGCAAATTGGAGGCTAGCCAGCCAGCAGCTAAGTAAGGCCTAAGCAACTTATAAGACCCTGCCTCAAAATAAAATAGGGCTAGGGATGTGGCTCAGTGATAAAGTGGCCCTGGGTTCAATCCCAAGTACCCCACCCCCACAGAAGTGACAGGGCAAACACACCATCTGGACCCTCAGGCGACAGGGCAATGGATCCCATACCCCTGAATTAAAGGTAGTCCACGGTGGAAGAGGGCTTCAGAAATGAGGGGCCTCTGCCACGCAGCTGCCGACCGCCGGAGCAGGAAGCAGCCATGGGCTCAGATTTGTGCGCTGGGGGAGAAAAGACCCGGCCCCCTGTGCTCCCCTCCTTCAAGCCACCGGTCCCTCTCCCCAGCCGCATGTCCCCTTAATCGCCACCCTGCCCACATTCGCGCACCTCCCCGGGTCGCAGGAGCTCACCGCTGCTGCTTCGTAGCTCTGTGTCCTAAGTGACCTACTGAACACCCCGGGCCTCGATTTCTTGGTCTGCAAAGTGGGACAATCACAGCAGAGCCGACGGGGTTGACCGAGCTGGCCGAGTGCGCGGAGCATGCAGGAACCCGAGTGGCCCTCGGGAGGCCGGACTGTGCCGTTCTTCCCCTAGGCTTCCTTCCTCTCCCTCCCTTCCGAGCCAGGCACGGTGCTCTCCCACCCTCCCCGACACGCGCCCTGCTGCACTGGCTCACGCCCGGGTCACCTGGCTCCATCGCAGTGGAGCCCCTCGGCGAGTCGCCGCCAGAGCTGCACAGCTCCGCTCGGGAGCCCCGGCTCCTCCCCGGGGTGCAGCGCGGAGCCCCGCTCCAGAGGGCCCGGCTCCTCCCGGGGTACAGCGCGGAGCCCGCTCGGGAACTCGGCTCCTCCCCGGGGTGCATGCAGCGCGCAGCGCGGAGCCCGGCGCCAGAGGTCCTGGCCCCTTTCCGGGGTGCAGTGCAGAGCCCCGCTCCAGAGCCGGGCTCCTCCCCGGGGTGCAGCTCAGAGCCCCGCTTGGGAGCCCCGGCTCTTCCCCAGTGCTGCGCGGAGCCGGGGGCAGTGCAGGTCCCTGGGCTGCAACCCCGCGCGGTGGGAAGGCTCCAGGCCCAGAGCCGAGAGCCTCCACAAGCCGCATATTACGAACCAGGAAGCGCGGCGAGGCGGTGAGGCTGAAAGGCGGAGGCCAGGAGGACTGCTACTTTGGGCGGGTCATTGGTCAAGGGGTAGCATTCTCGTTTTGGGTGCGAGAGGTCCCGGGTTCAAATCCCGGACGAGCCCAGGCTTTTTCTTGAGCCACACCTGAATTGGAGGAGGATTTTATTTTCCTCGCACAGCCCATTCTGGCGACTGTTCTGGTCCCACGAGCTCGGGTGTCGGTCCCTGGTCTTCGAAGTCACATCAAGGGAGCTCAGTTCCTACCGTAGCCCGAACCGTGCAGCCGAGCGCAGGGCCCTAGAGCACCTGCACCTCGCTTGTCTCCACTGCCTGCGGCACTCCCGCGGGCCTGGAAGGCCACGGGGCCGCGGCAGCTCGAGCCAGGGGCGGCCCCGCAGGGAGCACGACCCCCGCGGGCAGAGGATCCCCGGGCGCGCCGCGCACCCCCGGGCTGGGGCCAGGTTTGTGTCCCTCACACACTTTCTAGGTCTTGGCGCCACTCCTCATAGCAGTATTTGAGAGTGAAGCGTGCTGTAAGTTCCAGTGCGTCCCTCTAGAGTTTCGCTCAGACACTAAGTCACCGCGTTAATTTACCTGTGTCCCCAAAAGTCAATTAAACTGCGGCGTGCAAAAGAGTGTTGTCCGGAACATGAACCCGGAACCTCTCACACCCTAAGCAAGAGCCATACCCCTAGACCAAGGAGCCACTAGGATTCTATACTTTCAGACGTCATAAAGGAAGGTGGAGCAGTTTAGTTAATGCGCCCCCAAGTGGTTACTCGTGTTTATATTCTCTGTTTTTTGTTTCTTGTTTTAAATAGCCCTCTGGTTTTTAATTTTCCTTTTACTCTTTGAAAATAAGCGACACAGAAGAAAGCAACGATGTCATCACCAGCATAATACTGACCTCTTATTTCAAAACCATAATTCTGTTTATATTCATGACTAATAAATTGCACGGAGCAGGTAGCAATGTCCCGGTGGCAAATTCCAGACTCTCACCTTTACTGAGTTTCGCAAGTTGCACTCGTTCTCTGTCCCTTTATGGTAAGATTGTTGATTTCTTGCAGATACTTTTTAATGCTAGCATTCTAAGTCCCACCTTTCGTGCCTTGCGCATTGCCGTCCCTGTGTTTTTACTGGGACTGTTCTCTTCAGCAGGAGAACCTATCTGCTTATGTCTCAGACTCTGACCTTCCCACAAAAAGATCTTTCAGCATATCGAAAACAATTTATGTGGCATATGATTGGGTTGAATCTTGTCTGCTTTGATTTATCAGAGGGCGGGATACCTGGCACCATCACTGAATTCTACTGTATAATTGCCAACCAATTGTATAATTGCTGCCTATTGTCCCAATATCTTTCATTAAATGTAGAAGGAATGGCTTCTTATCTATATTTTAAATTTTTAAATACTTTGAATTGAGGTAGAACATCTTTAGCAAAGCTGGGACTCAGTGAATAATTCTGAATGACTGCAATTTTTCTCAAAATCCTTATCAATACAAATTTTGGAACTTGACAAACTGTAACTGAATTCTCAATCTAGCAAATCACTAACCAGATAGGAAACAACATGTAGGTGACTATCCAAGAAGTAGACTTGTTTGATCATTTCACAGTTCATTCATTCGTTCATTGTCAGTTTGTTCACTGTTAATTCATTCAACAAGCATTTGGTATATTTTGTGCTGGACAGTGAATTGTTAACTTTCTTCCAAAGGTTTGACATCAGAAAATTGCAGGTCTGGAGTTCTAACTTTCAGTCTCCACCCTTCTTTGTTTTATTTGAAACTGCCCTGGCTTCAAGTCTTAGGGCTCAAGGCAAGAAGGATAAAAATATCCTTTAAAATGTTAATGAGTTCTAGATGCCAGGACAGCTTATTCACCAAAATCTAACTGGGGAAAAAATGTGCCCTGGACACCTAAAGGAGCTTATCCTTCTCCCTGAAATGAGGAAGCCACAGTTTGCAACTCTTTAGGCAAAGTAACCAGTAATCACAAGCAAGGAGGGCTCCATGCTCTCCTTCCCCACAGGAATCTAGAATAGTTATTATCCTTGTAGGTTTTCTCCCCCTTTGTTCTTCTCTCTTGTGATTGAAAGGAGTTTGTCTTTTACTCCACAGGCTAATACTAGTGTGTTCCATTTGTCCCCCACAAGGATGCAGGAAGCTGACTAACAAAACTCAGAATGTCCACTGCCCATTTACAGTGGGAAGTGTCCATCTCTGGGTAGGCAGAATGTCTGTAATGTCTGTAGGTGACTACAGAGTGTGTTCTTCCCTGAGTCAGGTCTTGTGGCACAGGAAACAGCATGTTGAGGAATGCTCTACCAGCTGCACTGAGGGAAAAGAAGTCTGGTGACACATCATCCTGTAACAGTGAACAACCTCCTGTCTCTCACCCTGTTCTCTGAGTTTGCTTTCCCTGTTTCCCTGGTGAACCTCTATCTATTAGCACAAAAAGACCAGGATGAACGCAAACTTCACAAATCTGCTCAGTGCTTCCTTCAGAAAGGAAATTTCACACAGAAGCAGGGGATGCAGGAATGAAATGAGCTGTGGTGGGACCCACTTTCCTGGTGGAAAATGAGCCCACAAACAAAGAAGGGGCCTGGGCCTATACAGGTTATTCTGAGAGGTGGTCTGGTGTGCTGGGAGCAATTAGCCAAGTAGGTATGACAATTTCCTTGCCAGCGTACCCCATGTTGCTTAGAGGAAGGACTCATGGAAATGGACTTGCCTTGGACATTTGCAGTGACATTGCATGTATGTTTGAGAAAGGTGACCTTGCTCAAGGACCAGGGCGGATCCGGGTTTAGGGCTCTCCTTGGGTTTAGGGCAGTTCCAGGTTTAAGGTTATTCCTGCTGGGAATAGGGCGTATCCTGCTGCCTGAGTTCCCCTTGAGTTCTCACGGGATTCAGACAGTATTTTTTGGGAGACAGAAGCCCAGTGGGGGTGGATTTGGGCAGAGAACGTGGATTTCCCCAGAACGTGTTTGTAGAGTGCCGGTGTGAGTTTGGGAATAAAGAGTTGCTGTTTGAATCTACAAGCTGTGTGGTGGCTCGTGATTTTGTGCCCAGCTAGACTGTGGCACTTGGTGGTCCATACGCAGAACGTCTGACACTTGGAAGTAAGTGAAATTGCTCGCCCCTGAGGGAAGGCGAGAGAATGGGTGACCATTTAAAAAAACAGTGCGTTCTTGTTTTAATTTATTTTGTTTTTGTTTCAAGCTGCCTATCCCTAGAAATTTCTCAGGCAAACTGGAAAAAATGGTTGACTAAAGGTTTGAAGTTTGTCGGCCCTGAGGAAGAGAAAATTGATACAACAATTTTTTATTCCGTTTTTGTTTCATTCAGTTTCGGTTTTGTTTTGTGTTATCTTATTGGGTTGCATTAACTTTATAGTAGATTAGAAATTAGTAAAAAACAAACCGAAAAGATGTTAAGTAAATTGTTAGAGGTTCAGACCATGGAGAAAGACATTTTAGATCAAGCAAAAGAGAAGGTCTCTCGAGCTAGTCAGACAGAGGAAGAAAATTTAAAGGAAAAGGGGTTGTTAGGAAAAAGGCCACAACAGGAGGCTGTTACTAACTCCATTTTATTGAAGCCAGATTTAAAGTTAGGTAGTCAGTGTAGTTAGATAAATCGGGTCTAATACCGAGTGAAATCTAAAATGGAGGCCATGCTGGCAATGATTCCGGGAAATGCAGGACAACTCATGGAATGTTAATGAAGTCCTGAAAAGGCCCTAGGCCAAAGTCCACCTCAAAGAAATGTTAATGAACAGCCCCCAGCAAAAAGGTGCTGACTCAGAAGTCCTTCCTGACCAGATTACTTCTTTGGCCCACCTGTGTCCCACCCCTCGGTCCTTCCCACCTACATTCCATCACTGAAAGAACTATAAAAAGGGGAGACAACATCCCTTCCACGGATTCCACCTCTTGGGTCCCCTTCTTCCTCTGGGAGAAGTCTTTTCTGCTGTCCTTTAATAAACTTCTAATTTCTACTCTGACCTTGCCTCGGCGTGCTTCTTTGGTGTTATTCTTCAACATTGGGGAAGCAAGAACTCGTCACCGGTCAACAGCAGTAACATTATCACAAGAGGGCGTAATTCAACCAACAGCCCCACCGATGGAGACAGCTGAGTGGCCCTCAAACCCCGTAGTTGATAAATGGGATCCTGAGACAGGACCTCAAAGATTAGCATGCCCTGTACTTGAACAGGTAGGAGGGCAGCGAATTCACCATGCTTTAGATTTTAAAACAGTGAAGCAGTTAAAGGAGGCTGTAACAACCTATGGTCCCCAAGCTCCCTTCATGGTAAGCATGGTCGAGTCCATTACTAACTTGGACATGACGCCAGCAGATTGGGCTAGCATGTGTAAATCTGTACTAAATGGAGGACAATATTTGTTATGGAAGGTTGACAATGAGGAATTTTGCGCGGAGACAGCTAGGCGAAATGCAGCAGTCGGTTACCCTCAAAGAAATCTAGATATGTTGTTAGGAAAAGGACCTTATGAGGGTCAACGGCAACAAATTGAATATGATCCTGCTATATATGCACAAATTGCTGCAGACGCAGTTAGGGCATGGAAGACTTTACAAGGACGTGGAGATTTACAAGGTCAGCTATCTAAGGTAATACAGAGAGCTAATGAACCTTACGCTGACTTTGTAGATAGGCTAATTCAAACGGCTGCAAAAATTTTTGGGGATACAGAACAAGCAATGCCATTAATAAAACAACTGGCTTATGACCAAGCAAATCATTGCTGCAGAGAGGTTATTAGACCATGGAGACATGAAGATTTAAACACATATATTAAATTATGTAGAGATATTAATGAACAAGGGCAAGTCTTGGCAGCTGCAGTACAACAGGCTTTAGATGCTGGGCCAAAAACATGCTATGATTGTGAACAAACAGGACATTTTAAAAGGAATTGCCCCATAGGAGGAGGGCTTAACAAAAGTAGGTATCAAAGGAATAGAATACCGGGTATTTGCCCATGATGCCATAGAGGGAGACATTGGGCTAATGAACGCCGTTCTCAAACCACCATAGAGGGTACTCCCTTATCAAAAAACGGACAAAGACCAGGTATTTATCCACGATATTGTGGAAAAAGGCATCAGGCTCCATTGCCAAAAAACGGACAGGGGGGCCCAATGCTCCGGGGCCCACAACCACAAATCTACGGGGCAGTGGAGGAACCCAGCAACACCATCAGGGTAGTGCCCAGGACACATTGTCCATTAAATCCCTCATCAGACAAACCCGAGGGAGTGCAGGGTTGGACATCTGCGCCTCTGCCAGAGCAGTATTAACTCCAGAGATGGGAGTTCAAGTCATTCCCACAGGAGTAAAAGGACCTCTTCCCCAAGGAACAGTAGGCTTATTATTGGGACGTAGTTCATCTACATTAAAAGGACTTATGATAAGTCCTGGGGTAATTGATCCCGATTATGTAGGTGAAATAAAAATTATAGCTAGTTCTCCAAGAGGTATATCAGTAATTTCACCTGGAGATAGAATAGCACAGTTGTTAATAATACCCAGCCTACATAATAAATTTCCTAGTCGTAGTGTAGAAAGAGGTTCCAGGGGATTAGGCTCCACAGGTGTAGATTGGGCTATGTTGCCTTTAAATTTAGATTCTTGCCCAATGCTAAAACTAAATATTCAAGGTCATGAGTTTAATGGGCTACTGGACACAGGAGCTGACCTTAGCATCATATCTCATCAAGAATGGCCAAAACATTGGCCATTACAACAAGACACTCAAACACTTCGAGGCCTAGGAGTGGCGACTAATCCCCATAGAAGATTTATGATATTAGATTGGAAGGATCCTGAAGGATGTGAAGGAACTATACAGCCATATGTATTGGATCATCTTCCTATAAATTTATGGGGACGAGATGTCCTAGATCAATTAGGTTTGATGTTGACAAATAACATCAATCCTAATGCGCCCACTACTAGGGCTAGACAAGGCTTTAGGAAAGAGAAAAGATTAGGAAAACAAGGGCAAGGTATAGCAGCACCAATACAAATAGATCAAGGAACAGACAGACATGGGTTGGATTTTCAGAAAGGGTCACTGAGACAATCAAAATTGGAAATCAGAAAGACCAGTGTGGGTTCCTCAGTGGCCCCTGACTAAAGAAAAGATACAAGTGGCCCATGATCTGGTCAAACAACAATTAGCAGAAGGACATATACAACCTTCCATATCTCCCCATAATACTCCCATTTTTGTCATCAAAAAGAAATCTGGTAAATGGAGATTATTGCAAGATTTAAGAGCCATTAATAATGAGATGGTTATTATGGGACCTGCTCAATCAGGGATTCCTCAATTGTCTGCTTTGCCAAAAACCTGGCATGTTTTAGCTATAGATATTAAAGATTGTTTTTTTTTTTCAATTCCAATTCATCCCGAGGATAGTCCACGTTTTGCATTTACTATCCCTGCATTAAATCATGAAGGTCCTGATCAGAGATATGAATGGAAAGTACTCCCTCAAGGGATGGCTAACAGTCCAACTATGTGTCAAATATATGTTAACAAAGCAATCCAGCCACTTAGAAATCAAAATCCTGAACTACAAATATTTCACTATATGGATGATGTATTATTGGCACATAAAGATAAAAACATATTGCTGGAATGTTATGCCACACTTACAAACTTATTAAAAAATTATAATCTAGAGATAGCAATAGATAAAGTACAATTAAATTTTCCAATTAATTATTTAGGAGTTCTATTATCCTCAACCATGGTCTGTCCACCAAAAATTCAAATACGAGTAGATCAACTCAAATCACTTAACGACTTTCAAAAGTTATTGGGAGACATAAATTGGATAAGGCCTTATCTAGGTATACCAACAGGAGAGTTGGGACCTTTATTTGATATTCTAAAAGGTCCATCAGATCCAAATTCATCCCTCGTGTTAACTCCTAAAGCAAGAAAGGCATTAAAAATTATTGAAACATATATGGAAAATACACATTTGGATAGAATTGATATAAGTTTGCCTTTATTATTTATTGTACTACCAACAAAAAATATTCCTACAGGAGTATTTTGGCAAGAAGGTCCATTATTGTGGATACATTTATCTTATTCTCCTAACACTATTCTTACTAGGTATCCTGAGGCTGTAGGACAATTAATACTCAAAGGAATAAAAGCAGCTAAGGGAGTGTTTGGAATTTCTCCCAATAAAATTATTACTCCATATACTATGGATCAAATTGATGAGTTAGCTAATGAGTTAAATACTTGGGCAATAATCATGTGTAAATCTAATGTTACATTTGATAATCATTTACCATCTAATCCTTTGTTGTCTTTTTGGTCTAAGCATCCTGTAGTTTTTCCTAAAATGACAAGAAAAACACCTATCATGAATGCTCCAAATATATTCACTGATGGGTCAAATAATGGTACAGCAGCAGTAGTTACCCCTGATCAAACTTTTACATTTTTAGTACCCAAACAATCAGCTCAAAAGGTAGAGCTTAATGCAGTTTTACAAGCTTTTGTGATGTTTAAAGATTCTGTATTTAATTTATTTTCTGATAGTCAGTATGTAGTTAATGCTATAGTATCTCTTGAAGATGCTGGTAGGATTTCCCCTTCTTCTACTGTTTTCTCTTTGTTTTCCACTATACAAAGTCTAATTTGGGACAGAAAAGATCCATTCTTTATAGGACATATTAGGGCACATACAGGATTGCCTGGAGCCCTTAGTTTAGGCAATGATTTAGCAGATAAAACTACACACGACATACATATTTTCTCTACATTTGAAGAAGCTACAAATTTTCATAAAAGGTTTCATGTTAATGCTAAAACTTTACAAAAGTGTTTTAAAATAACTAAGGAACAAGCCAGACATATAATAAAACAATGTCAAAATTGTGTGACATTTTTGCCACAAGTTAATCTTAGAGTCAATCCTAGAGGACTGATACCTAACCATATTTGGCAGATGGATGTCACACACTTGCCAGAATTTGGAAAATTAAAATATTTACATGTTACAGTTGATACTTCTTCTGGATTTTTGATGGGCTCCCTTCATGCCAGAGAAAAAACTAAAGATGTTATAGCTCATTGCTTACAAAATTTTGCCACTGTGGGCGTTCCTAAACAGTTAAAAACCGATAATTGTCCTGGCTATACCTCTACCTCTTTTAAACAATTTTGCTCATCATTTGGTATTACTCATATAACAGGAATCCCATAGAATCCACAGGGACAAGGCATAGTTGAAAGAGCTCATCAAACTATTAAAACATACTTATTAAAGCAAAAAGAGGGAATTGGAAGGGGGTATATATCCCCCAAAGATAAACTTAAAATAATGCTTTTTACTCTAAACTTTTAAAATTTGGATTCATCAGGACTTAGTGCTGCGGAAAGGCATATGTATCCAAAAAATGTACATAAGCCTAAAGTACTTTGGAAAGATATTCTAACAGGACAATGGAAAGGTCCTGACCCAGTGATTGTCTGGAGTCGGGGTTCTGTTTGTGTTTTTCCACAGGGAGAACAGCAGCCGATTTGGATTCCAGAGAGATTAACTAAAACAATTTCTACAGATCGAAAAGAAGATGATTTGACTCAAATCCATAACAGCTGATATCCAGAACTCCAGCTTGGCCATTCTTCCATCTGCGACAGTGATTAACCAGGATGCTTTTTTCAATAGCTATTTTATTATTGCATTTTTCCACATCATAAGGTTCTATTTTTATTTTTTGAGCTCATACAAACCTAGGTTAATGTTTTTCTGATCAGTTTTATTTTTTGACTGTGGAGTTTTTAAACATTGCAATGGAGATTTCACCTAGGTAAAGCTACAAGGCCTTTACTATTTTCTTATGTGTTGTACGTTTGTGTGCACTCTTGTGTTTTGTGTTGTATGTCTGTATGTGCGTATGTCCATATTTCTTATATGAGGAGCGCTAATGAAAAAATGGATCCAAATTATTATTATTTTTTTTATTCACATGATTTAAATGGTTTAATTTAAATTAGGTAAACAGCTGTTAAGGATTGTTTTTAAAGGTGGTTAACAGATCTGTTTGTTTACTAATTTAAATTAGGTAAACAGCTGTTAAGGATTGTTTTTAAAGGTGGTTAACTGATCTGTTTGTTTACTAATTTAAATTAGGTAAACAGCTGTTAAGGATTGTTTTTAAAGTAGGTTAACAGATCTGTTTGTTTAGTTTCATGTTTCCTTTTCATTATATTTAATAATTATTTTCAGGATAATGTCTCTCTAGCATCATTGCCAGAATTCCTATCTTCATCCCAGTGCCGGTGAAGACAAAGATAAAACCAAACTACAGCTTCTATGATAGCTATCACAGTAAACTGTATAAACTGATGCATCAATGAATATAACTCAACAAGTAATGCTCAATCAAGGAGTCAACTTACTTTGGGAGGAAACGGATTTTGGGAGGAAATGGACATATTGATAGATTCCTCCGCTTTGAACTGCTTGCAGAACTTTCCTGGACTATGTAACTATCGTTTGGTGCAGCGAATTGTGGTAATGCTGGCATATCTTTGCTGATGGTGTCACCAGTGATGCAATTTTTATTTCCTTGCCAGCGCACACCATGTTAATTGTGGTAGTGCTGGCATATCTTTGCTGATGGTGTCACCAGTGATGCAATTTTTCCCAAGGAGCCGTCAATTGGCTTGGTGTCGTGGCATTTCTGTATCCTCCTCCCTTCTGCTAGTGATGGTCTAAAATTTGGGGGCCAATGGCTATATGCTGGACCGGTAGTCAGTGACGGGTATGATCCAATTGCAGTGGTATCAACCTAAGACAGGAGGCTGACGCCTAAAGGTCAGTTTTCCGATGACGGGTAAGAACCATATGTTGAATTGGACAACCTACCAGGCACAGTCCTTAAGCCACATTAACATCACTCCCCCACTGGCACCAAGGCCAAATTTGGGGGCCAACAGAGGTGAGGCAAGAACCTCACCCCCCCACACTGGTGCATAGACCTATCCACAAGTATGGCTGTATGCTGGACTGGTAGTCAGTGACGGGTATGATCCAATTGCAGTGGTATCAACCTAAGACAGGAGGCTGACGCCTAAAGGTTAGTTTTTCCCATGACGGGTAAGAACCATATGTTGAATTGGACAACCTACCAGGCACGGTCCTTAAGCCACATTGCTTGTTGTTTAATTAATCAGAAGGGGGGAGATGCTGGGAGCCATTAGCCAAGTAGGTATGACAATTTCCTTGCCAGCGTACCCCATGTTGCTTAGTGGAAGGACTCGTGGAAATAGGACATTTTGCAGTGACATTGCATGTAGGTGACCTTGCTCAAGGACCAGGGCGGATCCGGGATTAGGGTGTTCCTGGTTTAGGATAATCGGGTTTAGGGCATTCCAGGTTTAAGATTATTCCTGCTGGGAATAGGGCGTATCCTGCTGCCTGAGTTCCCCTTGAGTTCTCATGGGATTCAGACAGTATTTTTGGGAGACAGAAGCCCAGTGGGGGTGGATTTGGGCAGAGAACGTGGATTTCCCCAGAACGTGTTTGTAGACGGCTGGTGTGAGTTCGGGAATAAAGAGTTGCTGTTTGAATCTACAAGCTGTGTGGTGGCTTGTGATTTTGTGCCCAGCCAGACTGCAGCATTTGTGCCCAGCCAGACTGCGGCATTGGAGTGGTACATTCATTACAATTGATAAATCTATGTTGACACATCATTATTACCCAAAGTTCATAGTAGGCATTAGGATTTACTACTGTATGTCATATATTCTATGGGGTTGATCTATATTTACTAGTGCACTATTATCAAAATACTTAACACTGCTCTAAAAATCCTCTTTGCTTTACCCATTTGTCCTTCCCTTGAATCTACTAACCTCTGGCAGCCACTGAGTTTTTCCTAACATCTTCAGTTTTTCCTGTTCCAGAATGTCATATAGTTGGAATTACAGAGTATATGATACTTACAGACTGGCCTCTTTCTCTTGGAAGTATGCATTTAAATTTCCTGTATGTCTTTTCATGGCTTGATCATTTATATTTGGTGTTGAATAAGGTTACATTATCAAGAAGTACTCCAATTTGTTTATCCATTTGCCTACTGAAGGACATGTTGATTGATTCCAAGTTTTGTTAATCATGGATAAAGCTGCTATGACCATTTTTGTACAGGATTTATTTGTGTAGATAAGTTTTGTTTTTCTATGGTATTGGTTATAATGTTTCCTCTTTATGTTCAGTTTTTCAAGAAATTACCAAACTCTCTTCCAAAGCATCTGGCTGTGTCACTAACAATGAATGAGAATTTCTGTTGCTCCATGTATTTCCTTGCTAACGTTTGATGTTGTAATTGATCTGGATTTTGGCTAGTCTCGTGTGTGTAATAATACCTCTTTATTTTCATTTTCATTTTCCTGAAGACACACAAAGTGAATTTAAAGTTTCTCTGTGTCTTTTCCTGAATTGATGGATAACTTGTTGGTTTGTTTTGTGTGTGTGTGTGTTCAATAATATCCAATTGTCTGAATGTACCTTAGTTTATATATTCATTACATACTTAAGGACATCTTGATGGCTTCCAAGTTTTGGCAGTTATGAATAATGGGTCTATGTCCATTTGTGTACAGGTTTTATGTGTACATAATTTTTTTATTCTTTTGGATAAATACCAAAGAGTTTGATTTCTGGCAAAAATTTGTTTTATAAGAACTGTAAAACTGGGATCCTAATTAGAATAAGATATTCTCCATGTTTACATAAATATATCAAAATAGGTTCTACTAACATGTAAAACTAAAAAGAACAAATTAAAAAAAAGAAAGAAAGAAAGAAACTGTGACATTGTCTTCAAAAATGGCTGCATTTCATCTAGCAATGGAAGAGAATCTCTGTTGCTGTACATCCTCATCAGCATCTCGGGATGTCAAGTATTCTGGATTTTGCCTATTTTAAAAGGTGTGTGTGTATGTGTGTGTGTGTGTGTGTGTGTGTTTACTTGCTTTAATTTGCAGTTTACTAATGACATATGATGTTGGGCAACTTTTCATGATCATTTGACATCTATATTTTTTTTTTCCCAGTGAAGTATCTGTTATGGTATTTGACCGATTTTATTAAATTAGAGTTATTGTTTTTCTTATTGTTGGGTCTTAAGGGTTATTTATCATGAATCTTTTTATCCTTGTCTTTTAATTATTTTATTATTGTCTTTTTCAGGATAGAAAAAAATTAATTTTAATAAAGACCATGTTATCAAATTTTTAAAATGTATCATTCCTTTGGTATTGTATCTAAAAAGTCATCACCAAACCCAATGAAATCTAGATTTTTCTCCCTTATCATCTTGTGTGTGTTTTATAATTTTGCAATTTACATTTAGGGCTTTGATCAATTTAGAGATAAATTTTGTGAAGGATATAAATTCTGTTTCTATACTTTTTTTTTTTTTTTTGCACATGAATTTCAGTTATTCCAGTTAAATCATTTTTTTCAAGAAACCATCTTTTCTGGCTAGGCTTGGTGGTGCATGTCTTTAATCCTAGTGACTCAGGAGACTGAGACAAGAGAATTGCAAAGTTTAATGCCAGCCTGGGCAACTTAATGAGACCCTGTCTCAAAATGAAATATCAAAAGGGCTGGGCTGTATCTCAGTGGTAGAGTGCCCCTGGGTTCATTTCTAAGTACTGAAGAAAAGAAAAGAAACTGCTTTCTATGATATCTGGCCTTTTTTTTTTTTTTTAATAAAATAGCAGTTGCCTATATTTATGTGGATCTATTTCTACCCTTTCTATTCTGTTCCATTAGTCTCTTTGTGTATTCTTTCAACAATACAACATTATATTTGTTACTCTAGCTTCATAGTAAGTCTTAAAGTCAGGTTGTGGCATTCCTCCAACATTCTGCATTTGGCATTTGGATTGTTCCAGTTTTTTCACATCCCAATACAGATTTTAGAATCCATTTTCCAATATCCACAATCTTGTGGGATTTTAATTTGGATTTCATTGAATCTGTAGATCAAATTGAGAAGAACTGACATCTTGTAAGTATTGAGTATTCTTATCCATGAACATAGGACATTTCTCCATTTATTCATTTTCTTTGATTTCTTTCATTAGAGTTTTGTAGTTCTCCTCATATAATTCTCATACATACCTTATTAGATTAATACTCAAAAGACAGTGCTAATGTAAATGGCATTGTTTTTAATTTCAGGTTTCACTTGTTGCTGATATAGAAAAAAATGACTTATATTTTAACCCTGTCTTAAATGAAGTGACTGACTTGACCCTATATCTTGCAACCAGGCTATAATTCTTTATCAATTGCAGTAGTTTTTGTTGATTCTTATTTCTATTTTCTAAATAGAAAATTATGTCATCTGCAAAAATACACTTACACTTTTCCCCTTCCTAAACAACATATCTTTTTTTCATGTCTTTATACATGTACTTTGTGTTTTTTTTTTTTTGCATTACAATTCTTATTACACATATATACAACATTTTTTTTTCATATCTCTGTTTGTATATAAAGTATGTTGACACCAATTCAAGTCTTCATACATGTACTTCATACATGTCCATCACATTCCACCATCCTTGGTAATCCCCTGCCTCCTCCCTTTCCCTCGCTCCCCTCTTCCCTATCTAGAATTCATCTATTCCTCCCATGTTCCCCCTCCCTACCCCATTATGAGTCAGCCTCCTTATATCAGAGAAAACATTCAGCATTTGTTTTTTTGGAATTGGCTAACTTCACTTAGCATTATCTTCTCCAATGCCATCCATATACCTGCAAATGCCATGATTTTCTTTTCTTTTATTGTTGAGTAAAATTCCATTGTGTATATATGCCACATTTTTTAATCCATTCATCCACTGAAGGGCATCTAGGTTGGCTCCACAGTTTAACTATTGTGAATTGTGCTGCTATAAACATTGATGTGGCTGTGTCCCTGTAGTATGCTGTTTTTAAGTCCTTTGGGTATAGACTGAGGAAAGGGATAACTGGATCAAATGGTGGTTCCATTCCCAAATATCCAAGGAGTCTCCATACTGCTTTCCATATTAGCTGCACCAATTTGCAGTCCCACCAGTAATGTATGTATCCCCCATATCCTCACCAATACTTATTGTTTTTTGTCTTGGAGCACTAAACTCTAGGGTACATAAAAAACTCAAAAAGCACTGAAAAAACAAATAACCCAATCAACAAATGGGCCAAGGACCTGAACAGACACTTCTCAGAAGAATATATACAATCAATCAACAAATATATGAAAAAATGTTCATCATCTCTAGCAATCAGAGAAATGCAAATCAAGACTACTCTAAGATACACCTCACTCCAGTCAGAATGGCAGCTATTATCAATATATCTTTTATTTCATTTTCTTATCTTTTTTTATTAGTTAAATTAGTTGAATTCCTAGTATAATGTTGAAAAGCAGTGATGAGGAGACATTCTTGCCTTCTTTCTGATTTTAGTGTCACAGCATCTAATTTCTCAAAAGTAAATAAAATGGTAGCTTTCAGGTTTTTGTAGATATTAGTTATCAACATGCAGAAATTACCTTTATTCCTATTTTTGAGGGTTTTTATTGTAAAAAGATTTTGGATTTTGTCAAGTGCTTTTTCTCCATCTTTTTATATGATTATGTCACTTGTAGGCAGTTTATCATTAGATATTTTTTTTTATAAAAACCTATCCAGTTACTCAATCTATGTCTAGAGTTTAATCCATTTACATTTAAAGTAATTGTTGAAAAATAAAAACATACTATTACCATTATGTTTGTTGTTTCTATTTTGTTGCCCTCTTGCTCCTCTTTTTCTATTGTGTTCTATTGTGAGTTAAAAAAAAAAAGTTTTTTGATAGTGATATGTATCCTTTTAAAAAAAACATTTTGCCACATTTACATATTTATCATATTTAAAATAATTGACAATATGTATAATTTCCCGTATAATCTTAATGCGGATATCACATAAGAAAATTAACATTAATTGAAGAACTCCATTTGTGTTGTTACAACAAAATACCTCAGACTGGGTAATTTATAAACAACAGATTTTTAATTTTTTTCCTAACAGTTCTGGAGACGGAGAAATTCTAAATCAAGGCACTGGCAGGCTTGGTGTCTGGTGAAGGCCTCTTTCTCATAGATGGCTATTTTGATTTCTTTTTCTTTTGAATAACTTCTTTTGATATTTTCTTTGATTACCATGAGGCTTACATAAAGCACCTGATAGTTGTAACTGTCTACTTTAAGATAATGACAGCTTCAATTGTCTACAAAAACTATTTATTTTTGCCTCTTCCCATCATATACTTTGTTACCAATGCCACAAACTACATCTTCATATATCATATAACCATTGACATGGATTTATATATTGTTAATTTTGGTCATTTATATTCTATGCACAACATTAAAATAATGTAGGGTAGTATATTCATCCACATACTTACACTTAGTTGAAGGCTTCATCTTTTCTTATGAGTTTTATTCTCTATCACTCTTTCATCTTAGCTTGAAGGACTCAATTTAATATTTCTTATAAAGCAAGTTTAACAATAATAAGCTCCCTCAACTTTCATTTATCTGTAAAACCCTTAATTCTTCCTTTGTTGTTGAATGATAGCCCTTCTAGATACAGAATTTTTGATTGACTTTTTACTTTCAGAACTTTGAGTATGTTATCCCATTCCTTCTGGTTTCAGAAATCCATCAATAATATCATAGTCTCTTGTATGCATGAGATACTTTGCTGCCTTCAAGATTGAGTTTCAAACTTTGTACACATTGATTATAATGTGTCCCATTGTGTTTATCATTTTTGGAATTCTTTAAACTTTTTGAATTTGTATGTCTATTTATCTTCTTAGATATAGGATATTTCTAGCCATAATTTCTTCAAATATGCTTTTTGAACCTTTTTCTCTGTCTTCTTCAGAATTCCCAATTGTATATATTGGTTTACTTTGTAATATCCCTTTAGTCCCTCAAGTTCTCTTCCCTTTTCTTATTTTTTTCCTGCTCTCACTTGATGTCTTCAAGTCTCCTGATTCTTCTATGTGATCAGAATCTGCTATTGAATCAAATCTAGTGAATTTTTCGGTTCTGATATTTTATTTTTCAGCTCCATAATTTCTATTTGTTTCTCTTTGTTGATAGTCTTATTATGTTACTGCATGATTTTCCTTCTCTTTTTTTTTCTTTGAATATCTTTATGACAGTTATTTTGAGTTCTTTGGTAGATAATCTTGGATATGCCCATCTTTAGGGTCATTTTCTAAAGTTTAATACTGTCCTTTGATTGGACCATGCTTCCTTCTCTGTTTCTTTGTGGGTCTTATAAACTTATACTGAGATTTGGGTATTTAAAATTAACCTCCTCTCCCCAAAACACATTTTCACTTCATGTGTAGTAAAACTTTCAGCAATCAGCCTAGCTAGAGGTTTTAGGATCTTCTCCAAATTTTCTGTTTCCCCCAGTGACTGCCTATGGAACTTCAGTTCTAAAACACTTTATGCTTGCCTGTTTCTAGTGGCTTCTAAATTATGCCACCAGTCCTCCAAGTCAGACAAAACTGAAACCATTCCCTCTTGACATGCAAGAATGTTGGACAGATGATCTATTATTTTGTTTCCAACCCAGAGGAAGAGCTTCTTTATGAGGGGCTGTTCCTTCTGATTGCACATTATAGGGATTGAGGCATGGGTGGTCACAGAAAATTTCCTTTCACTGGAATCCTTTTTGGCATTTACAAGGGTAAGACTGCTGTAGTTTTTAGTGTCCAGAGTTCTTACAAAGGTATGCTGGTCCATATATCACTGTTAATGCAGTGTCTCTGTGAGTAAGCAGGGTCTGAAGATTTCTAGTCTGTTACGTTGCTGATATCACTCCCATAGAGTGTTTAACAAATCCAAACCTATCAAAATTTCCAGATTTCTTTCTGGTTATTCAATTACAAATGTAGCATAAATTAGGTAAAACAAAAAACCAATTAATACAACATCATGTCATTCCTTAGGTCCTGAGGGTATAGGACTGCATTCTCCTCTCTAGCTTTCAAAGTTACCATCTCTTTTTTTTAATATAAAATATCTATAATTTTTTAGTTTTGCTTAGTGGGAAGAATATGGAAACATATATCTACTGCATCTTTTTACAAGTCTCATTTCTACATTTCATTGAAACAAAACAGAAAAAACTAGGATGATCATTTTCTAACCTTTTTCTTTTCTGGGCTATTAGTCATGCACAGGTGTGCTTAAATCTGGTAGAGGTATAAAGCATGTACACTTCAGTCTTTATTTCATTACTCAATTGCCCACCACTCCATCTGCATCAAAATTAAGTCCAGAAATTCAAAACATTTTTGGTTAGTGTCCTTTCCCAGTTGTTATCACTGAACTAATGGGAAAAAAATCATGCCAGGTATCGTATATTTCTGACATCACCCTGGATTTCATCATTTTTTTCATAATTGCCCATAGCATTTTTCTAGGAAGAATGGGTAATCTACTTTCTGTATGGGACCAGACAAATTTAGAGCATTAAAGACCTATGTCCAGTGCTATGGCTGTGGCTTAGTGGTAGCACATTTGCCTGGCATGAGTGAGGCACTGGATTTGATTCTCAGCACAGCATATAATTAAATAAAATAAAGGTTTATCAACAACTAAAAAATATATTAAAGAAAAAGACCCATGTCTAAAACTTCACAGACACATTCAAAGTATATTAAGATGACATGGTATTTTTCAGGGTCAAGGTTCCAATAAGCTGTGTTCTTGTGTATTTTAAGTGGTACATATGCTTTAGCCATGTCAGACACTATGTAAATACTGTATGAACAGGTCCTGCAAAGGTCCCATGGGGGAGAGTCTTTATTGTCAGGGGAGGCTGAAGGAGGTAGATTTGCCTGAAGTTTCCCAGGTAGTAGTCTATATGACCCTAACTCTTCAACGGAAAACTCACAGGCTTCTCATTAGAGAACATATCCCCTGAATCCAAAGACAGCAAGTACATATGCTTTAGTAGCCTTACTCTCTAAGGTTAAGCTCATTCTTCTTTTATAAAAACAAAATTCACTCTACTTTTTTTTTTAAGTACAATTTTGTATAATTCAGGCAAGAAATTATACAGAGAATTCTGTTATCTGCCATTCCACTTTCACATAGTTTCAGTTATTAGAATGTCATCTGTAAACAGTATTAAAAATAACAATCCTTAAGACACAAATATAAATCCTTAAGACACAATAGTGGTTACTTGGAACCCCAATTAAAAATTGGTCTGTTTTATACTCTCCCAATAAACACCAGCAGAATAGAAGACTAGACCAAAGAAATTCTTTTTCAGATCCAAGTTAATAAAAATTCTGTTTTCAAATGAAAATGCTGATATCACAGTAGCACAAGGTATCAAAGAAGGAATCTACTTTCTGTGGCAGGTGGTATGTTGAATGGCCACTGTAACCTGTCTTTCTAAATTGCACAAGAAAAAAAAAACAATTTTCTTTGTAAATACACATCATTTCCTATTCAAAATATATTCTAGGAATAAATTAATTATTGTTGTAAAGTGTAATTTCATCTCACTCAGAAACCATCTGGAAATTTCAAGAGAAACAAACAAAATTTACTAGAGTTGGTTGACTTGCTTTATTGAATGAAACCAGCTATTTTTACTCACAGTAAGATTAAGTAGTCAGTGTTCAATTTTCAATATAACACTTGTATTTTCACCTAATATTTTCATATTAAAACAAAGGTTCTTTTCTTGCACTATTTTTCTTTTTATAAAATGCTTCAGAAAACAATGTATATATTGCAAATTCTAAAAGCCTGAAGAAAACAAACCAACTTGATGCGGTTGTAGTAGGTGTCTCCTTATTTTTCAAAGCATATTTCATTCTCTCACAGTTAACAATGGAATATATTTTGAGAAAAGTGTTGTTAAGCATTTAATCTTTATGTGAACATTATAGAGCAAATGTTATAATTTGTCCCCTTAGATTCATACTGAAATTTAATCCTACTGTGAGGTACGAAGAGGGAAGGACCTTTGGAAGGAGATTAGGATTAGATAACATCATTAGGGTATAGCCCCCACTGATTAAATTTTGGTGGCTTTAAAAGAAGAGAGAGAGACCACAGGACATAGATACACATGGACCTGTACACCTTGTGTTGCCATGTGATATCCTGTATTTTCCCAGCAAACCAGCACCAAATAAGGCACCTTGAATTTGAACCTCCAGAACCATGAACCAAAACAAACCACTTTCTTTTATAAAGTAGCCTGCCTCAGGAATCTTATTATCATAACAAAAAATGAAAACTATTGTATGCTTTAGATGGTTATGATGTCACTAGTTTATATAACCTTAAGGAACCATGTGGTCCCTTCACTGACTATAATGTTACAATGTAATTCATGACTGTCTACACACACACACAAAAAAAAAAATCTATTGAATTTTAAGTGTTTTCACTTCACAGATGAATTTTTGCAATAGCAGAATTTCTAAAATAAATCTCGAGAACTGAGTGCTTCAAAATAAATGTGGTATATAAATAACTCCATGGTAACTTTTATTGTAGGGCAAGAAGGGAGTGTAGTGAAGGAGCAAAAGCAATGCAGGCAATGCAGGGGCTGGAGACCCTGAGTAAAGTGTTAACACAAAGCCAGAGCAGAAATGTGGAAAGAATGCCAGATCAGACAAGCCTCCAAATGGAGAATTAACTATGCCAAAAAAATGAAAACTCAATGTTTGTATTTATTATTAAAGAAATTCAAAAGAACATAAGTGTTCAAAGAATAAAAAGTTTGCAAATTAAAAAGCCATTGCTTAAATTTTTGCAAACCCATTTGTAGGTTTGTAATGAGGCAGACCTGGGTCTTAGCTCAGAGGCCATCACTTTGTTGATAACATTGTCTTGGACTGTCACCATCAAAACCTCTTTTCTTTTGCACTTGTTACTACAGTCCCAACCGGAATTTCCTCAACTCCAGCTCAGTTTTAGGCAGAACTGCAGTGTTCCCTTTCACTTCCTCTCCCAGTCTGGACAGCCTCAAAACGTAACTGGCAGTTGGGGTCTGGGATATCTGTGAGCTCCTCCTGATGTGGAGGACCATACCAGTTACTTCCATTACTTCCTCATACCCTTAGATATGGTCAAATGGCATGAAAACAGTGTCCCAAATTCATTCCAACCAATGCTTGTTTTCCCAGAGCTCCTAAATTCTTTGGATTAACTGGGCATGTTGAAAACAAATAATCATTCTGATTTCCATTTCAGTTGTTTTTATATATTTTAGATTTCCAGAGTGTCAACTGTGGACTAATACAACCAAAGAAGTGAAATAATGGCATTTGCTGTGGGCCAGGGTTTGTGATAAGCCATTCACTTGGGCTGGTTAAATTTTTATGAGAAAATTATATAAATATTTTAACATAATTAGCCTTAGACTGGGAATGTTATTTTAAGTATATAGTCAAATTATTATCCTTTAGCAAAAGTGCAAAGGTTTAAATCTCTATTCTCATAGACATTTTAATGTAATTAAAATGTAATCCGTGGGGATGAGGTTATAGCTCAGCAGTAGAGTGCTCACCTTGATCCTTGATCCTCAGCACTATATAAAAATAATTTAATTAATTAAAGATATTGTATCCAACTACAACTAAAAAATAAATATTTAAAAAACATAATTGGTAGGGGCTGGGGATGTGGCTCAAGCGGTAGCGTGCTCTCCTGGCATGCGTGTGGCCCGGGTTCGATCCTCAGCACCACATACAAACAAAGATGTTGTGTCCATTGAAAACTAAAAAAAATAAAAATATAAAAAAAATAATAAAAAAAATTGGTAAATATTTGCCTATTTTGGGGGGTTCACTTTTTGTTTGAGACCATCATAAAAACATTAATCAGGCCCTAATATTACTTATATATGCAGCAGGGATAAAGTAATAAACATACCACTACAGAATGTATACATCTGCACATTTTTAATATTTAAGGGGTAAATAATATAATTTCATAATTCAAATTTCATTCAACTTCTTTTAAAAATATTTTCTTAGTTTAATTCAAACATTTAATTTTGTTAACAAATAATCAGGTAAAATTTAAAAATCAGTAAGAGAAAGTAGATATGCATTACTATAATTAGGTGCAACAATTTTGTTTCTCTTCAGAACAGAGAGCAGTGTGCAGTATATGTAGTTCATTCTTAATAAACCTGTAAAATTCCAACACCAAAGTGATGAATTCTTTTAGCATATAAGATGATCACTTATTGAAGCTACAGTGATTCCTTGATGCCTATACTCGCCTGTGCATTAAATAAAGCCCATCATTTCTGTGTTGAATTCTTCCCCAACATTCACGGGCCTTTGGGGACAAAAGTATATACATCATTCTCAAAGGTGGATCTTCATATATTATTATACAGATGCTCCTTGACTTAGGATGAGGTTATGCCCCAATAAACTCACTGCAAGTTAAAAATACCACAAATTGAAAATGCACTGACTACACCAAATCTACCCAACATCCTAGCTTAGTAACACAGTATAGATTACCAGTTGTTTCCTATTATGATCGTGTGGTTGATTGTGAGTTGTGGGTTATGGCTGCTAATTAACATTTCAAGAAAGTATCATACTGCATATTGATAGGCCAGGAAAAGATCAAAATTAAAAATTTAAAGAATAGTTTCTATTGAATGTGTATTGTTTGCATACCATCATGAAGTTTAAAAAATCCTTGGTTGAACGATAGTAAGTCAGAGACCATCCGTACCTTAAAATTCTCATCAGTATTTTAGGGAACACCAATACGGATATAGTTCTGTTGTGGGCAGACTTTTAAGGTGCCTCCTAATCCCTTGGTTCATGAGCCTTATATATCCTTTTCACCTTGAGTGTGAGCAGGATCTTTGACTTGCTTCTAAGGAAGAAGTTATGGCACAGGTACAGGATGTCATGCTCTTGGTTATGGTGCATTACATAAGTCTCCCTTTCACTAGCAGGACTGCTCTAGAGTATGTCTCCTATACCACTTTGAAGAAGCAAGAAAACATGAATTTTACAACAATAAAGAACTGGATGCTTCCAATCATGACAGCAGAGGGGCAGATCCTTCCCTAGCTGAGTCTCCATATGAGAATGCAGCCCTGGCTGACGCTTGACTGCAGCTTTATAGAAGACCCAGTGAACTCATGCCTTGCCCCTGACACATAGAAACTGAGCCAGTGAACACATGTTGTACTAAATTGGTTACAACTCAAATAAAACTAATATGAAACCATAAGAAAAGACAGGTTTTTGCAAAAAAGATAATATACAGGGCATCTTTTCCAGTTTAAAAAAAGAACACAGTAAATTAGTAGTACCATGGCTAAATTTATATAGCCAATTGTCCTGTTTTGGATAAGCCATCTTATTAACACCTGTCAGGCACATGGCAGTTGATAAATGGAGAATGTAGCACCTTATTATAAATGGCTATTGAACACACATGGTGGCTCTCCAGGTGGTTATTAACGACAAAAGTATTGACTAGAACAATTTTCATAGACATGTGAATGTCTTGCTTTTCTAGTATGCAAATGTATCCTAATATAAAATAAACTTTAATTTTGGGTGCTCTAATGGAAACTAGAATCTTGACTAGAATGACAGATATAGTTCAGGAAATCTTCCGTTAACATAAATAAGCATCATTCTGAGGATATTTCAAACAGTAACAAGATGAGACAAGTAACTCGAGGAAGGGAGAGTTTTGCCTAAATCAGTTCAAAATCTAGAAAGGGGGCTGTAGAGCTTCAGTTTGAAATATGACTTTTGCCTTAATGAACAAAAAGAATGTTGGATGGTACCAAAGAATTGTGATAACTTTCAGGAAAAGAGGATCACAGGACTGTCAAGAAAAATTGACCTGATCACCCCATACTTGAGGGAATCAAATTTAGGATTATGTTTTGGTCAGATTCACTTGTAGTGTTAAAATAGTGTCTATATCTCAGCTAAGTTTAGTTAGAAAATACACATTTTTGTGAGATCATCAGGTAATCATTCCATTCTACAAAGACTATAATTACAAATTGCAAAGAAACAAATTATTGTATATCAAAATCCTCTACATATTTTGCTACCTATTAGTTTTCTTTCCCATAACTGAATTCAATAATAAAATTTCAGAACTGACACCAAACATTATTTTATCATTAAAATGTAAAAATCATTAGACCAAAAAGGTTATTTGTTTTTCTTTTTTTCCTCTAGGTATCTAATGCATTTTTAGCTACTTAGCTCTCATTCACAGGAAGATGGAAACCCTGCTCAGACCATCTGAGAAGCATTTCCTTTTTTACAAATGTCAGCTGGTGATCAATAAAAGGACAGGACAGATTTCTGCATAACACAAACGCCAGAGTCCAACTTTGACTTTTATAAATTTCCATGTCACATTTTTAAGAGAGTAGGACTATAGTTCAAATTGTTGTTTGCATTTAAAACCTAAAATCATTAGGCAAATAACATTTTAGTTTTAGAAGAACAGGTCAGAACAGTCAGAAAGGGCCACACAGTGATTAATGACTGCACTTAAGTCACTGCTACACAAACAGATCACGGAGGGGCCCTGAGCAGAGATTCCTGGCACCTTGGCTGAAGCTGGGGTGGGCGAGTTGGTAGTGGTGCATGCCCACTGCCCAGACCTTGAGGGCCAGGGCTGGGTTTTCACCTATGAGAGCTTTAGGCTTAGAAAGTAAGTCATATTGTTACAGTATAAGTAAACCACATCTACTGATCAGAAGAAGTACTCCTTCTGACTTTCACTGACAGTATTTTGCATGTTGAGTTCACTTTTCAGAGCAATCTCAGCATTGTCTCCAGCTTTTGAGATATCTGACTCATTCTTTTGATATAACCATCTCTGTTGATAAATGCGTATAGCTATGGCAGTTACGCAGAGCAAGATAAATATCACCACTGCTACCACACCTGGTGAGAGAAAAGAAAGAGAACATACAAAGTTAGAAGATAAACTATAAATTTCAACCTCGCCAGAATCTCTACTAGATGGTTTAAATCATATGTAATATCATATATATTAGTACCTATAATATATAATCTACATATGCATGTATGTATATGTGTATATACATACACATAATAAATTTTGAGGACAAATGGTATGATGACATTAAGTTTACATGGCAGATCTTAACATGCAGATCACGATTGGATTTCAGTTAATGACTTCACATAATAAGTGCAGAAATACAACAGGACCTCTTAGGCCATGTCCCACTTCACATTAATACGCCAGGAAATTTTAATTATTTTAAAATAGAGTGCATAGCCTCATCATCACAGAGTAATTGTTTTTGTACAAATATTTTAATAAAAATTTACTTTGATACTGATATGCTGTTGAATTAGTTATATAATAAGCATGTCATTCATCTCTGTGAGGCTCTTAGCTCCTGACATCAGTTATGCCAGTGGTCCTCAAGTCTGTTTAGACAACATAGAACAAATGAGATCTATGGATATTCAGATTTTTACAAAAAGCTTGTCAGATGATTTTAATGTGCTGAAAGGATCGAGAACCATAAAGTTATACCATAGGAATGTTTACTGAAGCTATCCTATTAGTAAAGAATGAATATCAAGTCTATACTGAAATAAATATGTAAAAGGTCAGTTTTAAAGATGATTGGCACAGGTATTAATTAATACCGCCAATAAGCAAGTGTTATATAACAAGTGCTATGTAGGTGCCTGCCTAGTTATACAAAAATATTTGTACTATAAAATGAGGGTTCTTTTTCATACTCTGGGATAGACATCAGCAACTAAAATGAAGCCCAATAACTCAAAGCTTAATTAGGTATAACTAGTCAAAGGGATTCCTAAGCACAAGTCTGAGAGGAAGTAGTGTGCTCATTATTTGGTTTATATTCATAAATATTCATAACAACATTTTGTTCAATATACTTTGCATCCCTTTAGGAAATAAACAATCACACTGCTTTAGGTTCTTTTTTTTTTTCTTAGTTATAGGACTTTGTTTTAAGGAGAAATATCATATACAATTGCAATGTTAAAGACTGGTAAATCTCAGAACAATGATGGGGCTACTTGATTATAATTCCATGACATTACAGGAACTCCTCAGTATACCTTGGCCTTTTTATATGTGATAACTCTTTAACTATGGCTTGGTTTATTACATTTAATGGGATCCTAAAATAACTTGTCTACACCCAAAGATTAAAATTATTTGAATAATCACTCAATGCATTTCATAAACTGCGTATTGCTGATAGTGTTTTTTTTTTTTTTTTTCTTTTTGGCACAAGGGATTGAACTCAGGGGTACTCAAGCACTGAGCCACATATCCCCAGTCCTATTTTGTATTTTATTTAGAGACAAGGTTTCAACTGAGTTGCTTAGCCTTCACTGTTACGGAGGTGGCTTTGAACTGCCTAAACCTCCAGAGCCACTGGGATTACAGGTATGCACCACTGCGCCTGGCTTGTTAGTGTATTTTTTTGTGAGCTTCTCTCTGCCTGCCTCTCTATCTATACATCTGTCTCTTTATCGATCTAACTGCCTATCTACAGTAAATGTCCCTTGGTAAAGAAGCCCTCTGTGATCTCTGGTTTACCAGGTACAAATACTTTTTTTGCTTCATTCTTTCCTATACTGTTCCTTTTGTTTGCAAGAGGAGGAAAAGATAATTCAAAATGCAGAACATAGAGAAATCTATCCATGTCAATAATCCTTTATATGGATTAGGTATTTTTCATATAAGTCTAGTCTGTGTGTTCAGGTTAGTTCACTGGTGGTCAATGCACCCAGTGGTCTTCTAACCATCCAGCCATCAGCTACTGCCCAAACAAAAGGCAGTACAAGTACAAGTGAATTACAAAGCCTGATACACTCACCTTGTCAGGTCCCTGAGACCTGTGTTTTCTCCTTCTCCACTCATCTATGAGGAGCCAAGTAGGATTGCTCAAGGGAAGCACACTGGTATAACTTATTTACTTTGAAATTTTGCCAATGATATTTAGGCAAAAGCTCTAAAGATCCAAAGGCCTGGTATTTTGTGCTATCATCAGAATGAAAATTCACTTTGCTCTTTTAAATAAAAGGCACCAAGTTTGCAAGTATTTTGACTTGGATTCCTACTTTGAAAATATAGAACACATTTATTTTAAACTAGTTTGCATTAGAATGGATACTTTTCATTAAAATAAATTAGAAATGATTTGGGAGTAGTATTTAAATTCTAATATAAAGCATTTCTTTTAGATATAAATGATAAAAAAAACATGGGATTTTTTTTGTTCTTGGAATTGAAAATGGAGGTTATATTAAATAAGTTCCTCATACTTCAATCATTACAAAAATAAAAGTAGTTGAGATAGGGGTGGAAATGTTAATATCTTTACAGAGATTTTTAAAGTGTCTGAGTACTCTTCTAATTCTCTGACATCTAGATGAATACAGATAAACTACACAGACCCCATGTAAGCTGATGTGCAGCCCATATGAGCAATGGAGACCAAGTGGTGTCACCCAGCTCTCTGAGTTATGAACCTTATTTGACTAAGCAAAGGAATAGATTATAGTTTACTTCCTACTCACTAAGCAGAGTGTGCAATAGACTCACATTTCAATAGAATCCAAACAATTAAAATGGGATAGCTTGGTGGAATAGTACCTGCCTTCCATGTGCCAAGACCTGCCCATTCCCAACACTCCCCTTCCAACACACACACAAGAATTAAAAAAAAAATTCTTTGAACTGTAAGAAGGGAGAATTGCACATTCATTTTTTGAGTTAGAACTTAATAAATTCTGTGTTAGTCACTATGTTGTTTATACTGTCACTTCCTCAATTCTAAATAACCTTGGAACTCTTATTCCATTAGCCCCAAAACATTTAAAAATAAAATTAAAAGCAAAAATCACACTGCTTGAAGCACCTAAACAAATACAAATTGTTATTTTTCAAACATAAAAATATAAAACTATACTTCTTATTCCTTTCTTTGGTGTTATATAACAATTTGAAGGCTCAGTAGCAATTGCAAGGAGCCATAGAACCACTATTTTTAATATATATTATCTCCTGTATCAAATAACAGTGATAGTTATTTTCAAATAAAAACTTCTCACTATTCTATAATGTTTTAGCTATTCTTCAAAAAGTGTGCTTCAGTGGAACCATCAGTTCTTTTTACTGAGGAACTGAATTCAGTAAGTTACATGAAATATCAGGAAAATTTACAAGGCCTGCCATTGACCCCAGCAGTCTGAGCTGATTGCTATAGATGGTTTCTGGTTCATGCTAACAGCCGCATTACCTCCAATGACCGCAGAGTCACTTCTGTCTGCGTTAATTAAGGGCTCTCCCTCATCAGTTGGTCCAGAATAGCCTATAGTAGAAAAAGGGAGGACAGAGCGAAGAGAAGAGAGTAATTCACAAACACCGGAACAACAAACAATTGTGGGAGAAATGAACATGAAAGGAAGAACACAGGAGATGGAACGGCCAGATACCAAGTAGGTGAATCAACAAACAGGACTAAGTAAATCTGCGATATAGCAGTAGTGACACACAGAAAACAAGCACAAGGAGGTACCCACCTGAACCACCTGAGAGCCGGGGAGCGAGTTCCCGCGCTCTGGAGCCAGGCCCTGCGCCCACCGCGCAGCGGGATCCAGCGGCCACTTGACCATGAACAGTGACCCGGGCAGGTCCGACAAGGCGCAGCGCCGCCTTCAGCGGGGCTGCATGGCTAAAGCGCACCGCAGACAGGCAGCCTGTGAAGCCGCGCGCTGCCGCCCGCCGCGTATCGGGGTCTGCGCCAGGGGGCTCTGCAGACAAAAGAAGTGCATACATCGTTAGGGCGCCCCGCACCTGCGAATCTCCCTTCCAACCCCTATCTTTTCGTCTTTAAGGAAATACACTGCGGCCATTACCAATGGCCTGAGTTGTTGACAAGCGGGGTGGTAACTTTGGTCCATTTTGCTAAAAGCTTCCCTAAAGGCAGCCACGGAGTAGATAAGGGCGAATTCCTCGGGCACTTCATTTTTTCAAATGATCATTACAATGCTTTTGGATGGAATTTGTACCTATTAGTACAATTGGGTAAAGCGAAATATCTCTTGGATTTTAGGACACTCTGGAAATTTCTCTAAAAAATTCCCTAGTCTGTATTCAACACCAGAGGCTGCTCCCCTTCACAATGTGGTCTCCATTCTGTCCCTGCCAGGACCCACCTGCCTTTAACCACAAGCAAGGAAGGTTGGTTTTAGCAAGATCTAAGAGCAATTGCGACGGAAGATGAAAACTTGAGGTTGCTAATTTCAGTGAATATACTCTGCCTTTCCACTTGCTCAGTGGGCATGGAATCTGACAAGGGGAGTAAGAGGTGAAGTTCAAAAATTTAAATGTCAAACAGAGAAGCATCCTCTACCCTGCAGAGGAAACCATGTCAATATGCTGTGAGTGCTTGATATCTGATGTCAAATTCCCTTTGCAAACTGGCTGTGGGGAAACTGCAGTTGATTCTCCTTATTCTAACAACCAATGAATGAATACATAGTTGTCAAGAATTTGCCAAATGATTTACCATAGGTTATCATTTTAATCTTTGCAGCATAAAACAATGAATACTTTTATTCCTATTTTATAACTGAAGAGGTGAAGGTTCAGAAGTTTGTAGCATAAGTTAGTAGGACATTAAGGTTACTGGGGGGGGGGATCTGAATTTAGGCCTCTTGTGTTCAACCCCTTTCTCAACAAGATATTCTTTTTTTCCCCCATTAGTATATTCTGTATATGTTCATAATTGCTCACATGGAGGGACTGGTAAATGGGGATCATTATACTATTTTTACTTTTATAAGTTCATATATTTTTCCATAGCACATATGTACATATTCAATAAATGCTTTTTGGTTGACTTAAGAACCAATCTTTAAGTTACCTCTGAGAATCTCTGTTCAGATCCATTCTGTCTTGATGTTGTAGTTAAACTCTCAAAGGACAATCCTTATTTCTTTTGAATTTGAGGATGCTTGAAATATGTTTTTATATTAGAGGAATATACAGTCCCATCACCATAAATTCATCTTTCTATGGATGCTTAGTAGCTACTGAAATAATTTTTATAATGTGGCACTCATGAGGATAGAAGAGCCATCTGTTCTAAAAGATTACATGCATTGGATCAAGATAAAAATGCACTTCCATAGCTGATTGCCATCTCATGCCACTGAGTTTTCTTGAGTGTTAAGGTTTTTTTTTTTTTGAGTGTTGGGGTACCTAAAGTCACCTCTGTTGTTGTGCTAATATGAAAGAAATGTGAAAATTATCCAACAGAATGGAGTTGCTTGTTCCAATCCTGGCAAAGAAAGAAAGGGAAGGAGGGAGGGAGGGAGAGAGGAAAGATTACAAAACAAGTGTTCTTAGTCATAAAGACTGTCTTGTAGGACTATCATTAAAGTCTCTGTCAGGCCACAAGCTTGCACAGGAGTATACAAAAAAACAAAGCAAACAAAAGAACTTCTGCAAGGATACCTACCCATCAAGTATCTGTTCAACCTCAGACTGATGCCACTGTTGTTATTAATCACTGTACCCAAAGATTATTGTTTCAAAATATCTGATGAAATCTTCAGTTTTGTCTTTAATGTATTTTCTTTCCCCAAGTTTCCTTGACTATACTCCTACGTTACTTTGATGGTGTATTCCCTTTGCAGTGCTTTGTTACTCTGATTGCAATGCTATTCCTAAAGAAATACCACTATTCTCTGAAGAATCTGTTTGTTGTTGTTAGATTGAAAGTAAGGTTAAGCTATGTACTCTGAATCTTCTACTCATAAGGTGGGGCTTCTTAAATCTAATTTTAGGTATTCCTTTTCATTCCTACTAATCTTCACTTCATTATTTTAGTCTGTCATTCTTGAAAATCCAATCTTTTGTATTCTTATTCCTTTTGACTTGAAAGAGAGTTGTCTCTTGAAAAAAGTGTGTTGTGAACTGTTCGGCTTACAAACTTAGGGAATGTTAAGTTGCAACAGTAAATGTTTGTGTGTAAAAAAAAACATCTAAAGCAATTAAAATTAGGGGCATGATGTTTATGATATTATAATAAACAAATTTTTCTTAAATATCTTGGTCAGGCTGATTATATGAGACATCAAAAAACTTTTGTGTGATAAATTCCTGGTAAATTTTAAGCATACTAGGAGAAAGTAAGCTTGGAACAAATCAACTCAAAGAATATTATAAATTTAGAGATGTCTTCCAAGATGACTTTATTTATCATTTTATAATTTGATAATGTATAATTTACAGAAAGAAATATTTGCTTGATATACTTGAAAGTGTGTCAAGAAGAAATAAAATGGGAAGATATTGCAACAGCAACATGGAACTTCTTTGGGAAAGCTAAATTATGGAAAAAACATTAAAATTCAATTTAAAATCCTAGCTATTAAGCAAAAAAAAAAAAAAAAAAGAAAAAAGAAAGAAAGAAAGAAAGGAACATGGCAAATATTACGCTAATTAATGAATTATACTAATTCTGTGAAATTTATTTTCTAAAGACAACTGAGCTTCATCTTTGCTGATAGTGCTATTACTGAAGAAAGACACATAGGTACTACATTATAATTGCCTCTATTTCAAGAATCTCCACTTAATATTTGTACATATGTATGTATATTTGTGGGCATGAATGTGTGGGCTAGATTTATATGTACCCCAGTAGCCCAACTCTGAACATTATGTGTACATTAGGTATAAATTCACCTGGACAGGTTTGCTGCCTGCACTGGCTCCCTCATATTTTCCTATGGTAGGTTCATGATTTTGTCCAGTTTTAGACTGAATTAATTTCCCAGTATTTTGCTGAGATGGGATGCATGGTTAATATTTAATCTCAGTCCATCCTTGTTACCCTCAAAAAACATTTTTTAACCTTATCAGATAAATTATATAGTAGATGCTTGAGCTGTAGCCCATTTTTCTTGGTAGTATGACATTTTTACTTCATCTTTATTTTATTTTTTTATTTCACTACTACAATTAGATGTTGGCTTCTAATGACAAAATCATCATATTTCATTGTAGAAACTTCTGCCTAGAAAATTTGGAAGGTTTTTCTTTTTTGTTTTGCACTTCAGGAATTTTATCAGAATTTTTCCAAATTTATCTTTTTTCATTAGAACTGGTTTTTATTCTGTTTTTTTTTTTTTTTTTTTTTTCTTTAGCTTGGAGAAATTGCCTAGTTTAAAATATATTAATGCCTTTGTTTTAAATTCTCTTTCTAGATCTCCAATTATACAAGTGAGGTTTTTCTAGATTAGATTTCCATGTACTTTCTATTTTCCCTCTCTGTTAATCTTCTTGCTCTGTGATCTGAGACGTTATATCTAGGCCACTATTTAAGGATAATCAGTGATCATTATCTTCTTCAGATCACCCAGTGAAATTTTGTAAAATTTATTTAAATTTCCCATGTGTTTTTCTCTTTGCCTAAAATCTCCTTGAATTCCAATTTGCATCTTTGCTGTTTACTGTCTTCTTCAACAGTGTATTCTGGCATAGAAAATGTTATTTGCTGTTTATTCTTCCTCCTCCTCACCCACAACTTTGCTGTTCAATTCCATTAGGTATGCCATTACTTACTTTCTTATTTATTTGTCTGCTTACTTCCATGGTTGTGAATCTGATATGATATACAAGTCCTGACAATATGGAAGGTACAGTTTCTCTGATCCTGTCAAAAGAAGGGACCTGCCTACAGACTGTCTCTTATCCTTAGTTCCAGAGGCATGATGGAAATGGACACAATCAGGCTGAGCACTGTTGATGCTCCTTTGACATTTCCGAGTTTTCTGCAAGTTAAACTTTATATAGGACCCATAGTGTTTGTATTTCCTTGGTGCTGTGTTGTGTTCTCCACCAGCCCACTGCAAAGTGTTCACTACAGCTGTCATTTACATTCTTCTCCTGATCCTGCTGCTGGGCTAGCACATCAGCTCTTTACCCAGGAGCACAAGTATAATAATCTAAACTGCCATCATCCCAAAGTAGGTCAGCATCAGAGTGAATAGAACTGTATTTAGATAAAGAGTGTAAAATGTGTTTCCCCTATTAGCTAAGTCCTGAAATTTTATCATTAAGGATCTTTTGACTAAAAAAAATTCTTCTCATTAAAACATAAAGAAAGGAAAAGAAAAAGTTAGGAAGGAACTTTGGAGAATACCTAGTGTGTTATTTAGTCATTGACACAGCCTGGTGAAACATGCACTCAGCTGCTATCTTGAGAACATGGGTAGAACCATAGGAAATTGGGAGACAGATGCAGTTTCAGACTAGGTAAGAAGGGAACCAGGAATATGGTTCAAGTGGGCCATGAAAAAAGCAAAGTTTAGGAAAGGGTGGACTAAAGGGCTGAGCATAAAGTTCACTTCCACTTCAATTCTGAGAAGAATCTCTCAATCACTTTGAATACAGACTCATTTAATCTTCCTTTCTCTTAAAAATTTTCTCTGGTAGGAAGTGTTGAGAGTCCAGGCAAACTTCCAAGAATTCAGGACACAAATATTCTCCACTGTCTCAGGTGTTGAGTAGTTTTGTCTTCAAAATCTATCATGTAAGTTATATATTGCAATATGTAAGATGATTTCTGCTCTTGAAAAGGAAGAGACAAATAATTAAAAATGTGTACAAAAGGCTCTTTGCTACCCACAATGAATAATGAGTGCTTCTGAAAGGTTTGCTGTAGACAAGAGGTTTAACTGTAAAGTCAGTACAGGATATTAGCAGCCAATGACTAGAAGCAATGCAAGTGTGCATCATCATGAGAATGGATAAATAAATTGTGGTATATTCTTATAATAAAAGTCCACATAGCAATGAAAATGAATAAATTATTTCCACATGGGAGAGCATGGATGAATGTTAAAAAGTTTTAATGAATGGAAGCAATGAGACAATGTAAATGTTGATCTGCAATTTATTCTAGATATATACACATATAAAACAGAGTGAACTAAAAAAAAGTCAGTCTGGTAGTCATTTTTTAAGTCTTTTGGAGAGCTCTGGTATTCAGTCAAAAAGAAGTGAATCATTTCCCTTCCTGTTACCACCATATCAAACTATCCCTGACACTCTCACCTATGCGTGGGAAGAGATCAGGTAGTTTGTGGCCCTGTAGTAAGCAATTCCATCACAAATTTTCTGCAAGAATCTTCTGTAAGTAAATAACAGCTCTTGTAATAATATGCAGACAATCTTTGTCAGCCTTCTTTATGTCAAAGCAGCATGATTATTCTTTTTTGTGTTTGCTGTCCTTAACTCATGACCGCTACTCAAAATTGCAACATGGGCTTATCCAGCCTCCCCAGCTGCATGCCAGTGGCCATAAACTTCTGAGTGCTTCCAGTTCTCTTTTTTCTTTCTCTTACATCCCATCCTGTTCCTAAACGAACTCATTCAAATTGGACAAATGTCCAGTTATGGCTCATTGTTCTAATTCTCTAGGGTGCATGCATAGGAAAAAAGGCTTTGGCAAATACATCTCTAATCAATTTTTTCTTATTATTGAAATAGAATTGGTTATTACATTCACCCTTACTATTGCCAGAATCATTTGTTCACCCCCAAAGAATCCAGTGCATATTTTCTGTAATCCTCATCCTGTCTCTCCCTAGACCCTGGCAAACCCAAACTACTTTCTGATTCTGTGAATTTGCCTATTCTAGATATTTCTTACAAAATAAATCATGATATGTGGCCTTTGTGTTTGGTGTCTCTGCTTTGTTTTCATCCATGCTGTAACAAATACTAATCTTTGTTTAATTTTATGGGTAAACAATATTCCATTATAAGGATAAACCATTTTTGTTTATCCATTCCTTGGTTGATGAAAGTTGTTCCCACTTTTTGGCTATTATGAGTAATATAATAGCATGAAGATTTGTGTATATGGTTTTTGTATGGCCATAAATTGTCAATTATCTATTTACTATACACAGGAGTAGAATGACTGGGTCATATGTAAGTCTGTATTTAACTTTTTAAGGACCTGTCGAACTATTTCCATAGAGTCTGTGTTGTTCCCATCAGGGATGTATATGATTTTCACACATCACTTGGTAACACTTGTTGTCTATCTTTTTATGTTATAGCTGACCTATTCAGTGTGAAATGGTATCTCATTGTAGTTTCAATTGTATTTCCTTTATGACTAATGATATTGAGCAGATTTTCATGTGAGCCTTTTGTACACCACATATATTATTTAGTTGAAAGAGTTCTTTATTGTATGTTGTATGTTGTTGTGGCTTTATATAATGTTAGAAAAAACCCTTATAGAATACATGAATTGCAAACAACTCCCACCCCACTTCATGGGTTCTCTTTTACTTTCTTGATAGTGTCTTCTGAATTATGGAAATTTTTCATTTTGATCAAGTACAATTTAATCTTTCCTTGTTTCTGCTTTTGAGAAACCATCATCTAATCTAAGGCTTTTGAAAAACTTTATCTAATTCACAAATATGTACAACTAGGTTTTGCTCAGAGAGTTTTATAGTATTAGTTCCTATAATTTGATCTATCACCCATGTTGAGTTAATCTGTATGTGGTATAAGGTAGCATCTTTTTTTTTCCCCAAATGTGCATATATCACTGGTCCAGCAACGTTGTGAAAGAGAATATTCTTTCTCCCATTGAATGGTCCTGGCACCAGCATCAACAGTCAGCTCATCATGAATGTATGGGTTAATTCTTGGCTCTTAGTTCAATTCCATTTATCCATATGCCTATCCTTGTAACTACAACAGTCTTGATTACTGTGTCTTTCTACTAAGTTTTGAAATCAAGAAGAATGAGACTTCCAACTCTGACCTTCTTAATAAGATCTGTTGGCTATTAGCAGAGTCTTGCATTTCCATTTGAATTAGTTTCCTTTTCTTTTTTATGGGCAGTACTGAAAATTGTACCCAGGGCCTCATACATGTTAGGCAAGTGCTGTAACACTGAGTTATATCCTGAGTCCTCCATATGAATTTTTGTTATAAAATGAAAGCCTCCAGAAAAGACACATATCACATATAAGTGAATTTCAATATGGCTAACAGCATAACTTGCAAATTTATACTTAAAAAGTCATTTAAGTTTTAATATGGATTGTGTTGAAACTATACCTACATTTGTAGAATAGTATCTTCTTAGCAAGATTGTTTTCCAATTCCTGAACACAGGATGTCTTTACATTTAAGAAGGTCTTTTATAATGCCTTTAAACATTATTTCATAATTTTCAGTAGATATGGATTGAACTTCTTTTGTTAAAATAATTCCTAACAAAATAATGCTACTTTTTGTGGCTATTTTAAATGGAATTTATATTTGGTTCTCCATTCCAATTTCATGTTGTTCATTGCTAGTATACAGAAATACACTGAACTTTTGTGTATTGATCTTGAATACTGAAATCTTGCTGAAACTTTTAGTACCTCTAATAGTTATTTTTGTAGATTCCTTATAAGATTATGTTCTCTAAATATAGTTTTACTTTTTTTCTTTTTAATCTGGATGCTTAAGTTATTTTTCTTGCCTAATAGCCCTATTTTAAACCTGTACTATAATCTTGACTAAAAGCCATGACAACATACATCCTTGTTTTGTTTCTGATCTGAGGAGGGTGATTTCATCTTTCAACGTCCAGTGTCACATTAGCTATGTGTTTCTTGTAAATGGATTAAACCATGTGAGAAAGTTCCCCCCCTTTTCAATTTGTTTGTTTTGTTTGGGGTAAAGGGGAGTCAATGTGCATGCTTGATCAAGTGCTACACTTCCAGTGTTTTTTATTTTATTTTGAGACAGTGTCTGGCTGCTACATTGCCCAGGCTGGCCTCACATTTGTGATCCTTGGGGCTGGGGTTGTGGCTCAGTGGTAGAGCACTTGCCTAGCATGTGTGAGAACTGGGTTAGATTCTCAGCCCCACATATAAATAAATAGAACAAAGGTCTATTGACAACTAAAAAAAAAAATTTAAAAAGTGTTTTCTAAGAATGTTTAATGTCAAAATACTCAAGATAAGATGTTGACTGATAGTAGGATTAGCATTTAAAAAAAAAAAAATCTGTGATCCTTTTGCCTCAGCCTGCCAAGTAGCTGGGATTACAGGTTTGTGACACCATGCCTGGCAAGGAAGTTTCCCTTCTATTCTTGGTTTGTTCAGTATTTGTACGACAAAAATATATTGAATTTTTCTGATGACTTTTGTGTGTCCAACTGAGGTGGTAATGTGGTTTTGGTCCTTTATTCTAATACCAAGGTACATTATATTGGGTGATTTTTATCTGTTGAGCCAATTTTAAATCCCTGGGGTAAATACTACTAAAGCATGTTGTATAATATTTTTTATAAGAGCACATTAATTAGAAATGTATTTTTATTTTTAGTGCTAGGGATGGAATCCAGAACCTTGTGCATGCTAGGCAAGTGCTATCCTATTGGGCTAGATCCCCCATCGTGGAAGTTGAATCTCTACCTTTTTTTCCAAGATATATCAGGGTAAATAATAATAAGTTAAATTGGACATGAATGCTATTTTTTTTAGTACCATGGATTATTGAACCCAGAGGTACTTAACCACTGAGCCACATTCTTAGCACTTTTTATTTTTTATTTTAAGACAGGGTTTCATTAAGTTGCTTAAGACCTCATTAAGTTGCTAAAGCTGGCTTTGAACTTGCAATCCTCCTGCCTCAGCCTCCTGAGCTGTTGGGATTACAGGTGTGTGCCACCATGCCCAGCTGGACATGGATGCTATTTATATCTATATTCTCTATTATATGCAAACCCTGTGGAGGCAGGTACAGTGTGTGTCTCTGTGCTAGGCATTCAAATGTCTAATGAAATATAAGGGTATATTAGGGATCAAGAAGCAAAAATCTGTAAACATGAAGACAGGTTATTTGAAAATAGAAAAAAATGAAAAGGGATGAAGAAAGCTTTTAGAATTTATGAAATAGCACAAATATCCAAGTTATAGGAGCTCAAAATGGAGAAGAAAGAGACAAAGGGCCAGAAAATTTATTTAAGGAAATAATGGTTTCCAAATCTGGAGAAAGATAAAAATATCCAGGTACAGGAAGGTAAAAGGTCTCCAAGCAGACTCAAATCCAAACAAGCCTGTACAAAGACATGCTATGATTAAACTGCCAAAAGCCAGAGAGAAAGGGAATCTTGAAAATCTCAAGAGAAGAAAAGCATATCACATATAAGCAAGTTCCATTAAGGTTAGCAGCAGATTTTTCAGCAGAAACGGCACAGAGAATGGATGAGTTATTCAAAACGCTCAAAGAAAAAACTGCCAAACAAGAATACTTTACCCTAAAAGCCATCACTCAGAAATGAAAGAGAAAGATTTACCCAGACAAAAATTGAGGCAGTTCAATACCACCAGACCTGATTTACAAGAGATGCCAAAGGGACTTTTTTTCAAGATGAAAGCAAAAACTGATAATCAGTAACATGAAAGCATATGAAAGTATAAAACTCAATGGTAAAAGTAAGTACACAAATTAGAAATACTGTAGTGGTGATATATAAATCACCTGTATCATTGGTATGAAGCTTAAAACATAAAACAATTAAAATAATGACAGTGACAATAATTTGTTAAGGGATATACAACAAAAAATATGTAATTGTGACATAAAAACAAACTATGGGGGGAGATAAAGTAAAAATATTGTTTTCCTTACATTATCAAGATGCTATCAGCCTAAAATAAATTCCTTATCACTATGTTTTATGTAAGCCTTACAGAAATCACAAAGCAAAAGGAACCAAAGCATATCACAGTCATATGTGATAAATCTACAAGTTAAATTACACTCAACAGTGGAAAGTTAAAAGCTGTCCTCTAAAATAGGAAACAAGAGAACTGCTCACTCTTTCCATTTCTATTCAACAAAGTAGTGGAAATCTAACCAGAGCATTAGGTAAGAGAAGGAAATCAAAAGCATCAAACTGAGGTGGGCACCTGTAATCCCAGCTACTTGGGGGGTTGAGGTAAGAGGATTGCAAGTTCAAGAACTGACTTATAAGAAATGCCAATGGGAACTTTTCAAGGTAAAATCAAAAGATTTTGAGACTATGTCTCAAAATAAAAAATAAAAAGGTCTTGGGATGCAGTTTAGTCGTAAAGCACCTCTAGGTTTAAACCCTAGTATAAGAAAAACAAAACAAATGTCACAACAATAACAACAACAACATCAAAAATACTCCCAGAAAAAAAATGAACAAAAAGAAACAAGACAACAAAACAAAACAACAAATAAGAAACCTCAAAATAAAGCAAAAAGCAACCAAATTGGAAAGCAAATAAACTGTTCCTGTTTGCAGATGACATGATTTTATATTTTCACCATCCTACAGACTCACCAAAAATCTGCTAGAATGGGTAAACAAACTCAACAAAGTTATAGGATACAATATCAACATGCAAACATCAGTAGATTTTCTGCACAAAATAAATTATTCAAAGAAGAATTTTTAAAATTCCATTTACAACATTTAAAAATAATTAAATTATTATAAATAAATTTAACTAAGGAGGCAAATGATTTATACACTGAAAATCATAAAACATTGCTGAAAGAAAATGAAGAAGATATTCCTGGATTGATATTTCTGCATTCAAAGAATTAATATTGCCAAAATGTCTAATTTTGTATAAAAATTAATAATCTGTATAAAAATTCCAATGATTTTTTTTATAGAAATAGAAAAGAATCCTAAAATTTATACAGAATCATTAAAGATCCTGAATTAACAAAGGAATCTTAAGCAAGTAGAATAAACCTGGGAGCATCACACTACCTGATTTTAAAATATACCACAAAAGTATAGTAATCAAAATAGCATGGTGCTGGGATAAAAACAGACATACAGACCAATCGCACAGAACAGAGAACCCAGAACTACGTACTTTTAGCTAACTTATTTTTGACAAAGATTCCCAGAATACACAATGGGAAAAAGTCTGTACAACAAATGGTGTTAGGAAAACTAGATATCCACAGGCAGAAGAATGACACTAGACTCTTATGTCACATCATTTAAAAATCAACTCAAAATGGATTGCATAGTTCAACATTCAATCTAGAACTATAAAACTAATATATGAAGAAATATGGAAAATGCTTCTTGATGACATTCTGGGCACTGATTCTGGATATGACCTAAAAAGGATAGGTATCAAAAGTAAAAATATATAGTTACAGCAACCAAAAAGCTTCTACACAGTAAAGGAAGCAGCACAGTAAAGAGTCAATCTACAGAATTGGAGAAAATACTTACAACCTGTGCATCTGATAGCGGGGCTGATACCTCAGACACATTAGGAACTCAAGAGGAAGGAAAAAAAATAACACATGGACTTCCAGGAAATTCTGTTCTTTGCAACTACATGGATGAATCAGGAAGGCCACTGAATTAAGTGAAATACACCAGGCACAGAATGAAAAGTACTTGGTGACCTCATTATCTATATGTGAAATGTAAAAGTTGAACTCAGAACAGAGAACAGAATGGTATGGTGGTTACTGGGGTTGGTGGGAACAGGAGTTGGGGAGATGTTGGTAAAGGATATAAAATAACATCTCAGAGTCTATTTTAAGTGTTTTCCATACAAAAAGTGATAAGTATATGAGTTGATGCATATGTTGATAAGTACAATTTAGCTGTTCCACAATGTATACGAATTTTAAAACACCATTTTTTTACCTGATTCACATATATAATCTTTGTCAATTTAAAAATTTTAATAATAAGTAATGAATAACTTGTCATAATTTAGGACAACTTCTTGTAAAATGAATGGATCTCTCTTGAGTCTACCTATTGGTCTATTTCATTTTAAGCTAATGAAATGAAACCCAAATTGCTGTCTCCAAATATGAGAACAAAATTGTGTTCATCCTTAGCTTGTTAACTGAAAAGCAGCAACTTGGAACAGAAGCCATCTTGAAATACAGTTATCTAACACATGAAAATTTGTACTAGCCTTTAATTCAAGATGCATGCCTCTAGGTAGAGATCAAATGAAATACTTATTATTTCATTAGACCAATTGCTTCAGTCTATAAGCTTCATTGTCAAATTTCAACTTTAATTTTTACAATCTGAAATGACATGGTTTTGAATACATCACTCTTAAATAAACATTTTTGGTTTAATGCCACTGTCCTCTACATATTAATTAGTAGGAAAATAAAAATTTATGCAATACAATTTATTATTCTACTTTTTAACTAATATGAACACCATTCATAAAATATGCTTCACTTTAATCAATTTCTATAATTTATTGCATCTTTCTTTTTTAAATATTTTTTTAGTTGTTGATTTTATTTTATTTATGTATTTATGTATGGTGCTAAGAAACAAACCCAGCGCCTCACACATGCCAGGCAACTGTGTGCTACCAGTCCCAGCCCTACTGCATCTTTCTTTACCCACATTAAATCTAAGACTAAATTCTATTTAAAACTACTCCTTTGCCAATTTCATTTATGGAAGACAACTTCCTATGGACATTTCTGAACATAACTCATTTTTCCTTCCAGGCACTGAAGACACTAAGGGCAGGAAGTTAATTGTTTGTGTGTTTATGTTTGTTTTGCTTATCGACTGACTCTGTCTTGGTGGCTTGAAAAAAGTAAAGACATCTGATCTGGGAATAAAGAGGAATTGGTTCACTGAGGGCAGAGAGGAACCACCTCTGCACTCATAGACTGCATCTACTCTACCAAAGTACAGCTTGGGATCGGTGCACCACGTGTGGGAACAATTTCTCATTTCTCTCAAACTTAGTCACCACCAGCCAGGACAGAGGGTAGAGCTCAATAGCAAATTTTTAAAGAGAAAGCAAAGTCTTTTCTACTTGTATGTTTTTAAAAATATGCACATTGATAAATTATAGCTATATGTGTTTTTAAGATACAAAATGATGATGCTGTGATTTTTTTTTGTTACAATGTGAAATAACCAAATTAAGCCAAGCAACCTATCCATCACCTCAAACATTTTACTGTATTGAGAACATTCAAGATCCAGCCTCCCAGTGACATTGAAATGTATAGTATTCAGCTCTTAGAAAAGACCTTACAAAAATCTGAGGCTTTGTACTCCTTGATTATTATCTCAGCATTCATTAGAATGTTAAAAATAATTATAGTTCAGCTGATGGCTGAGAACTGGGTAGCAACCACTGGTTCCTAAAACTCAACACTGCCTTTGAACTTTTTGGAATCTCACAGCCTTCTCTAACTGTATTCTGTTATTCCATGGCTGACAGTTGGAGCAGTTTCTTTCATCTGTTTTTCCAATTCCTTCTGGTTTCCTATACTATAGAATAAAAAACTACTAATATCATGAAAACACAGATATCCAGAAATGCCTAGGAAATACAGCCAGTTTGCTAGAGACTAGGAAAATAACTAGCAGCACTTCTATACCAGACTGCAACAGTAATGAGCATCTCCTAACACAGAATGTGAAGCAACCATCATTATTTTTTGTTTCTGTTTTAACTGGTTCAATCAGATTTCCATGTATGAGAACCAGGGCTAGAGTAACAAATCATGTGAAAGGACCAATAGTACAAGCTGTTTCTCCTCCAGGACTAGCTAGATTCTTTATTGAAATTTTGATGACAATGCAGAATCACCCCTTTAAGCTGAAATTTCCCTATCAATTCCATTTAGAAACTTACTACACACTTTCAGCAAAGAATTCAAATACCCTCCTCAAGAAACCCAATGTGCCCTCTGTGTGTGTGTGTATGTGTGTGTGTGTGTGTGTGTGTGTGTGTGTGTGTGGTGAAGGGGATGAAACCCAGGGCATTGCCCATCATGCTAGGCAACTGCTCTACCACTGAGCCACACTTGGAACCCTTAATCTTATCTTTAATGCCATGTGACCAGCATAGAGCTGTCAGTTAGGCTGCACCATCTAAACTTCACACATTTGTTTTTAACATGTATGGGAACACCCTGGAGAGCACTGGGATTCATAATGCTTTCTTTAAAATAATTTAAAATTTAACTTTTATTTCTATTTAATTCATGTTGAAAAAGGAAAAATAAAGAAACAAAGAATTTGATGCCTAATTAGTAAAGTACACTTTTATTTTGATGATTTTATGGAAAATAACTAGGGGCAGAAAAATGTCTGTGAGATATTTAGGCTGTGATTTTACAAGAGTGGCTGAGAGTAAGTGACACATCTCATTGCAACTCACAATTGTCTTCTTCTCTTAATCTTGTCTAGTTTTATCATTAAATAATTTCTTATTTGGCTTGTGAATTCTTCGCTGAAAGTGTGTATTAAGTTTCTAAATGTAACTTGTGAACTTAATATCTGCTTTGATTTTGGCTTTTTTGAGTTAGAAAATTACCAAGTTTTTAAGGGTTATGCCGATTGCCAAGTGAGGGGCGGTTAATGGGAGAGCTTTTCAAGGAAGACTGCAGCTCCTGGCAGGCAGCACTTAGGATTACAGGTGCACTCAGATAAGAATATGGTTTCTACCTTGATTAGCACTCACTGAAAATTACCAACATGACAAGAAGCCTCTTTCAGCTTGACAAAAGCTTCCTGCATTTGCAATTCCGTGGTTCTGAGCCATTTCTTGTGGGGAGACACTCTTTCACTTACCTAAAATCATCCCCAACACAAGAGATTTGACAGCATTGAATTCCATCCATGATGACAGAGTGGCTCTTCTCCTTGCATTCTGGTTAACCTATTAAACAGTCCACAAGAAGTAGACATGGAAATGTGAGCAATTTGGATGATAAGAGGATGGGAATCAAGGGCAGGCCAAGAAAAATGACAAAGATAAGTGATACGTTAGTGCTATCAGAAAGATGAAAGAAACCAACTTCAAACAATAGATTATCTAGAATGGAGAAACCCTTTCTTGAACAATTTCAGTAATACATTAAATTCCACTTGTCCTCACTGTCTCACCCTTTTCCCTTTATTTTTATTCATGGTATAAGTATCCATAAATGGTATAATCCGTAGGAAATGCAATAAGCTATTTTAAATCTCAAAGTTTAATTTACTCTGGTGCTTTTTCAAAAATAGATTCTTATTTTAAGCAAGATCTTGACCTTTTCCTTGTGTTTAAATTGCTGTAGCATTTATTCTTTTGTATAAAGTGGGAATGGGTTTGTCAACTTTCACTATCATATATTAGATATTTCTCTATCAAGTCAAGTAAAACATCTGAGGTCAGCTTTGCTTTTAAAACTGTTAGTACTTACTAACAATAGCTTTGATAATCTCATTGCTAAACAAAACACTTTGATTACATGTCTGTCCTAACAAGACTTAGAGAATAATAGTGCTAAATGGGTATTTCTGTTATTAAGATGTATTATCAAATTTTTGCTTTAACTCATACATTCTGAGAGCCACTATTTTAATTATTGATGCCATTGTTAGATTTATTATCTTACCTCTACAAAGACCACTGCAGCTTCTCTGTTAATCTTCACATTGTAAAGTTGCCCATCAGCCAGGTTTTTAAAATCAAAGTTAAAAACATCTGGCTCTCTGTGTCTGTCTAGCTTATACCTGATCTGCAAACTTCCTGAAGACAAAAAAAAAAGACAGTTTTAACTAAAACAAAACTTTACAAAAATTACCCACGCAGGTTCTAAATCACATTAAATTTTCTAAATATAATTTGAATCTATGGAGCATATTTTTGGGTGGAACAATATATACTTCTCCTGGAAAATTGATCATTTATGAGCTATTTTAGGGCCACATTCTAAATTTAGTTACTATTTTAAAAGTTAATATCAAATGGATTATAATGAACAGTCTCCTTTCCAACATCCTCAATTTTCCTTAACTAAATGAAAAAGTGTAAGTTGAGCATATGAAAACTCTGAACCAGGCTCTAAGTCAATTATTAATGTGATAGTCATATTATTAAATGGTAAAACCTCAAGCAATACTGCATTAATGTTCAGGTTCTTTAACTTCTTTTAATCTGAATTCACTGCAGTTTAATGTATTGTTGACATTTGCATAATTAATTTTTTTCCTTACACGATCAGGATTTTTCCCCCTAAAGTTTGTGCCATAACAAAGAAATAGAGAAAAATAGAAATATATTGTTTTTTGCAGTATCCAAATCTCTCATTCCACATACTGTACTTCTTCACAGATGGAGCTCAATAATTCTCTTAATACTTATAATTCTCATATGGTTTATGCATATCCATAGAAACCAGTTTAAGATTGTTTGTTCTCCAACTGTGTACTCCTGAAAAAGCCTTAGCAGGCTTCAGTTGGGTGGGTCACTCAACTTTTTCATATACGCATGACACTAGTGATTTCTCAACTACTAATAGATAAAGAACCATCATATTTATTGGATGCTTATGGATATTGTCTTTTCTATGGTTTAAATATTTCTTTATTTTTTTTCTTAGAGGGAACTAGAAATATTTTCCATGTATTAAACAAGATATTTCAAAGAGAACTACAAAATTCAATTATATATTTCATACATAGAAGCATAGCCCCCCCCCCAAGGGAATCACAGGAAGCACAGTTTCACACCAAACCCATAAAATAATCAAACGTTTATGGGAGAAAGGCATCTTAATTGAATCGTTGAAATGTTAACTTTTGCTGTAAATATTTGGGGTTATAATGAAAAATAAAGCAACTGTAGTAAAGCCTGGTTTGTGGCTGGATCACCGAAAGGTCCTGTGGCTTTATGGTCACATTTTTCTTACTCAGTTTCTTATTTATTTATTTATTATTGGTTGTTCAAAACATTACAAAGCTCTTGAAATATCATATTTCATACATTTGATTCAAGTGGGTTGGTTCTCATACTCACCATTGGAGGCAAGGATAACTGAAAGGTACTCCTCATAGACAGAGCCTACAAACAGCAGCAGGCTGGGAGTCCCCGTGGTTCGGAAGCTCAAGGTGACTATTTCCCTGGTTAGTGTTAGCTCCTCATGAAATAAAGCTGCTAAGGAGCTGGAGTTCCCATTGAAGGTGTAATTGTGATGCTCTTGAAAACTGTAGATTATGGAGGAACCAGCTCCAAAATAGGCAGAAATCTCTGGACAAAATTTTTGTTTTGTTAGTAATACTTAAGTGCAATAATACTTGCTTTATGCACATTTTTAAAAAAACCTAATCCCTCACTATCCCAAGAGAGAAAATAATAATGGCATTTTTACTGTTTCATTTTACTTTTACAATTTTAAGGTTAAAAATGTATATATACTATTATTTATCTAATAAAATATTACACATACTCATTCTCCATTATTTTTATAACTTGATTTTGTAATGATAAATATTTCACTGTTGCCTTCAAAATGTTTCATCTTAGATTTACATAAAATTAAATCTCTAGTCTAAACATATAATTCAGAGGTTTTTCCTCTTCATGGGGCATTTCACTACGGCAATCCAGAAATGATTGCTACCAGAGCTAACAGAAGTAGCCAGTAATGGCTTCTCAAAACAGATTCCTATCTCTTCCTGAATTACACAGAGGATTTGGGACAGAAATTCTATTTCAAATCATCATAGAGTTGCTTTGTCCTTTCTTTGTAGCATCATATGCCAGAACATTCTTCATGTTGTACTTGAAGCCTCCTTCTTGGCCACTTACCATGTGAGCAGAATGGGCCCTCATAGGCAGAGGATGTACAGTCGCAAGCCACTCCTCTGTGCCGTTCTTGACATCTCCCCCCATTGTGACACAAGTGTCCATAGCTGCTGCAGTGTCCTGCACACCCTGCCTCCACTCCTGGAGTCACCTTGGCTCTTCCCTCCAGGTCCAGAGCCATCCCGTTCAACTGCAGAAACCGAATGCACCCCAGAAAGCCCCTCTGCCTGCTGGTCATTCCACCTGCAAGGGAAACACTGCAAATGGCAGCACAGTTCCTCCTGTACTATTGGCAAGTCAACACTCCACCTGAGGCCTTGTGGACAAGATCAAAAACCAGGACCCTTAAAAATGTTCTCTATGGAGATCCAAGATTGTGGGCTAGAGGAAGGCTGCATTCTGTGTTGCTCTGTGACCTGGATTCAAGTAGTGGGGAATACTGTTTTTCTGTGAGTTATTAGAGGACCCCCAACAGCTGCGCCAGAACATTAATGCACAGGTCCCTTGCTGCAAACCCACACAGGATCCTGGTTGTGGCTGCCTATGCGCAGGACCTCTGGTCACCATTCCTCTGTGCAATCCCATGAGGCTCCCCTGTCGCCTCCATCTTGGGACACTGTAACCACTGCCATAGTCCCTTACTTGCGATAGCCTGCACATGGGGACACCAAACAGGGTCTGAAGACAGCCACCAGCCACAACACTGTACACCACCGAGCTGCATCTCTGAACACGACACCCAATGCCACTGTCCAGCCCTTGGGACACCTTTATCACCATCTTTAGTTGGGGCAACTCCCAGCTTGGCAAACCGGCTGGGTCCTAGAAGCAATGTCAAAGTACCTATAGTCCCCAACTCCTTCCTCCCCTGCAGCCACTAATGGGGCACAGTGCTTGCGGCTATGTGGCAAGCTCGCAAGCCTGGCCCTGAACTGCCCAATACAAAACAGCTCTCTAGGACAGGTGCGCAGCCCCCATAGCACAGTCCATAAGATCTCTGGAGAGAGAGGTTCCTGATTGGGAAGTAGAAAGGGAGGGGGTGAGTGAGATACAGATTAGAGACTACATTAGAGACCAGGAATTGTGAGGGCTATGGTCTATAGGTGATATAAGGAGATAAGACCAGGCACCTACATCACATGAGTAGGCCCCAAAGGAGATACTTAAGATGCTGTCTCCCACTGGGGACATGCAACTACTATATGCCACTTCCAGGAGCTCCGTCCCCAAGACCAACCCTCCTACCCTAATAATCTTCATTAGCCTAAGGGTGGAGATACCAGCAAACAACAGACAATCCCAACTACTGGATGAGTAGGGAAGCAGGAAAGATACTGAACTCCAACAAAAACAATCCTTGTATTTTCCTTTGAGATTTTTTTCTTTTCTCTTTTTTCCCCTTTCTCTCTCTCTCTCTCTCTCTCTCTCTCTCTCTCTCTCTCTCTCTCTCTCTCTTCTCCCACCCCCACATCCCCAACATTTGTGAAACCAAGTATTTTTCATGGATTAGGCTATTGAGGACTGGAATGTCTGTGTAGTATATGACAGTTGTGTTGCATATTCTTTTATCTCCTATTTCTACATTTTTATTTTTCTTAATTTTTATGGTTATTTGTTTTTTTATTCCATTGTCTTCTCACTTACTAGTCTCATCAAAATTACTTTCTCTCTTTTCTCCTGCTACTAGCCAACTAGATTCCTTTTTCAAGCTTCTTAAGATCTAATAAGTCTTTATATCCTTACCTCCTACCTCCTTAACATCTCATCCTATACCACACACCTGTTCTCTTTGTTCACCATCCGAAACTGTAGACCCTTTTGCAAACCTACTGTTTATATTGTAGATAATAATTAAACTCAACATTTCTGCATATTGTGACAAACCCACAAATGTCTTAATAGTGGTTATTTGGTTCAAGGTTGTATATTGTTTGTATTGGGATCTGTTAATATTGTTCTCCCCCTTAAAAGAGAGGTATTGGAACCCTGCAGGGACACTATATGCCTATAGGGTAAAAACTGTAACACCTTGGATCTGCAGTGCTACAAGGGAAGACATACAAACAACATGAGAAAACAAGGGAATGAAGTGCCCTAAACAAACCAAGATACTATATTACTAGAATCCATGGCCAGCACAGCAGAAGAAATGACAGAGAAGGAGTTCAGGATGTACATAATTAAAATGTTCTGTGCATTAAAGGATGATATAAGAGAGCAAATACAGGCAGCAAAATATAATTACAATAAAGAGTTACATAAGCCAATATAGGAAACAAAAGATTCCTTCAAAAAGGAGATGGAGGTTCTGAGGGGGCAAAAAAAACAACAGAAGTCCTTGAAATGAAGGAAAGAATAAACCAAATTAAAAACACAATGGAAAGCATCACCAACAGGTTAGATCATTTGGAAGACAAAACCTCAGACAATAAAGAGAAAACATATAATCTTGAAATAAAGTTGACCACAAAATGAAACCATAAGCAGAACATTCAAGAATTATGAGATAACATAAAAAGACCAAATTTAAGAATTATTGGGATAGAGGAAGGCATAGAGTTACAAACCAAAGAAATGAACAATCTATTCAATAAAACCAGAAAATTTTCCAAATATGAAGGATGAATTGGAAAATCAAATACAAGAGACTTATAGGACACCAAATGTACAAAATCATAACAGATCCACACCAAGGCACATTATAATGAAAACACCTAGCATACAGAATGGGAGAATTTTAAAAGCTATAAGAGAAAGGAATCAGATTACATATAGGGGGAAACCAATTAGGCTATCTGCAGATTTTCCAACCCAGATCCTGAAAACTAGAAGATCCTAGAAAAACATATGCCAAGCTCTGAAAGAAACCAAGAATATTATATCAGCAAAATTAAGCTTTAGATGTGATGACGAAACAAAAACCTTCTATGATAAACAAAATTTTAAAAAATTTACAACTAGAAAGCCTGCACTACAGAACATCCTCAGCAAGATATTTCATGAGAAGGAAACAAAATCAACAATGAAAATAAGCAATGGTAGGTTTTACACTAAAAGAAAAACCAATCAAAGGAAAAACCAAGTCAAGTTATATAGTAAAAATAAACAAAAGTGACTAGAAATATAAATCACGTCTCAATAATAAACCTGAATGTTAATGGCCTAAGCTCATCAATCAAAAGACAGACAGGCAGATTTGATTTAAAATAGACCCAACAATATGCTGCCTTCAAAAGACTCCTCTCTTAGGAAAAGACATCCACAGATGGAAGGTGAAAGATTGGGAAAAAGATATCCCTCACATGGACTGCAGTAAGAAACAGGGGTTTCCATCCTCATATCAAATAAAGTAAACTTCAAGCCAAAGTTAATCAAAAGGAATAAAGAACGATATTATATACTGCTTAAGGGAACCATACATTAACAAGACATAACAATTATAAATCTATATGCTGCAAACAATGGAACATCTATGTTCATCAAACAAACTCTTCTCAATTTCAAGAGTCAAATAGACCACAACACAATAATACTGGGTGAGTTTAACACACCTCTTTCACCATTGGACAGACCTTCCAAACAAAAGTTAAACAAAGAAACTATAGAACTCAATAATACAATCAATTAGACTTACCAGACATATATAGATATTTCATCCATCAATGAGTGAAATACACTTTCTTCTCAGCAACACATGGATCCTTCTCTAAAGTAGACCATATATTATGCCACAAAGTAACTCTTAGCAAATCCAAAAAACAGAGATACTACTCTATATTCTATCAGATCACAATGGAATAAAATTAGAAATCAATGATAAAATAAAAACTAGGAGCTACTCTAACACATGGAGACTAAATATGCTATTGAATGAACAATGGATTGCAGAAGGCATTAAAAAAGAGATTAAAAAGTTCTTAGAGGTAAATGAGAATACTGATACAACATACTGAAATATCTAGGACACTATGAAGGCAGTACTAAGAGGAAAGTTATTGCATGGAGTTCATTCCTTAAAAGAAAAAAAGTCAACAAACAAATGATTTAACATTACATCTCAAAACCCTAGAAAAAGAAACAAACCAAAAAAGTAGAAGCAGGAAATAATTAAAATCAGAGCTGAAATCAATGAAACTGAAACAAAAGAAACAATTAAAATATTTGACAAAACAAAAAGTTAGTTCTTTGAAAAAAATAAATAAAATTGATAAACCCTTAGCTGTGCTAATGAAGAGAAGGAGAGAGAAAACTCAAATATCTAACATCCATGATGAAAGAGGAAATATCACGATGGACACTACAGAAATACAGAAGATAATTAGTAATTCTTTTGAAAATTTGTACTTCAATAAAATAGAAAATATTGATGGCATCGACAAATTTCTAGAGTCATGTGATTTGCCCAAACTGAATCAGGATGATATATACAAGTTAAACAGATCAATTTCAAGCAATGAAATAGAAGATGCCATCATAAGCCTACCAACCAAGAGAAGCCCAGGACCAGATGGATACATAGCTAAGCTCTATAAGACCTTCAAAGAAGAACTAATACCAATACTCCTAAAATTATTCCATTAAAGAGAAAAAAAGGAAAAAAATTCCAAACTCATTCTATGAGGCCAATATTACTCTGATTCCAAAACCAGGCAAAGACACATCAAAGAAAGAAAACTTCAGACCATTATCTCTAATGAACATAGATGCAAAAATTCTCAATAAAAATTCTGGCAAATCTAATACAAAAACATATTAAAATGATAGTGTACCACAATCCAGTGGGGTTCACCCCAGGTTGGTTCAACATATAGAAATCAGTAAATGTAATTGGTCACATCAATAGACTTAAAGATAAGTACCATATGATCATCTCAATAGATGCAGAAAAAGCATTCTACAAATACAGCACCCCTTCATGTTCAAAACTAGAAAAACTAGGGATAATAGGAACCATATCTCAACATTATAAAAGCTGTCTATGCTAAGCCCAAGGCTAACATCATTCTAAATGGAGAAAAATTGAAAACATTCCCTCGAAAAACTGAAACAAGACAGGGATGCCCTCCATCACCACTTCTTTTTTTCCTAATTTCTTTGTTTTAATTAGTTATAAATGACAGTAGAATGCATTTATATACTTTGATATATCATACATAGATGGGATATAATTTCTCACTTTTCTGAGTGTACATGTTGCAGAATCAATGTTGGTCATGTAGTCACATATATACATACAGCAATAATGTCTGTTTCATTCTACTATTTTTCCTATCCCCACATCCTCTTTCCTCCCCTCCCATCACTTCCCTCTACCTAATCTAAGGAAACGCTCTTCTTCCCTAGTGCCCCGCACCGTATTGTGAATTAGCATTTGCCTATTAGAGAAAACATTCGGCCTTTGGTTTTGTTGGATTGGCTTATTTCACTTAGCATATTCTCCACCTCCAACCATTTACTGGCAGATGCCATAATTTTGCTAGTGGGACTGCAAATTGGTGCAACTACTATGGAAAGCAGTATGGAGATTCCTCAGAAAACTGGGAATAGAACTACCATTTGACCCAGCTATCCTACTCATTGTTTTATACCCAAAAGACTTAAAATCAGCCTACTATAGTGACGCACACACATCAATTTTTACAGCAGCTCAATTCACAATAGCTAGACTATGGAACAAACCTAGGTGTCCCTCAATAGATAAATGGATAATGAAAATGTGGGATATATAATCTTTTACCACTTCTATTTAGTTCTTGAAACTCTAGCCATAGCAATGAGACAGATGAAAGAAATTAAAGAGATACACATAGGGAAAGAATTCAAACTATCACTATTTGCTGATGACATGATTCCATACCTAGAGGATCCAAAAAATTCCACCAGAAAACATCCAGAACCAACAAATGAATTCAATGAAGTATCACCCATAAATAAATCAACACCCATAAATCAAAGGCATTTCTATACATCAGTGACAAATCCTCTGAAAGAGAAACTAAGAGAACTACCCCATTTACAATAACTTCAAAAAATAAAATTAAAAACTTGGGAACCAACTGAACGGAAGAGGTGAAAGACCTCTACAATGAAAACTATAGAATACTCAAGAAAGAAATTAAAGACGACCTAAGAAGATGGAAAGATCCTCCTTGTTCTTGAATAGGCAGAATTAATATTGTCAAAATAACCATACTACCAAAAGCACTATACAGATTTAATGCAATTCCAATCAAAATCCCAATGACATTCCTCATAGAAATAGAAAAAGCAGTCATAAAACTCATCTGGAAAAATAAGAGACCTAGAATAGCCAAAGCAATCCTTAGCAAGAAGAATGAATCAGATTGCATCATGCCACACCTTAAACTATACTACAAAGCTGTAGTAACAAAAACAACATGTTATTGGCACCAAAATAGACTTGTAGACTAATGGTACAGAATAGAGGACACAGAGACAACCACCTAAATACAGTTACCTCATACTAGACAAAGGTGCCAAAAACACATATTGGAAAAAAGATAGCCTCTTCAACAAATGGTGCTGGGAAAACTGGAAATCCATATGCATCATAATGAATTAAGCCCCTATCTCTCACCACGCACATAACTCAACTCAAAGCTGATCAAGGACCTAGGAATTAGACCAGAGACCCTGTACCTAATGAAGAAAAAGTAGGCCCAAATCTTCATCATGTCAGATTAGGCCTAAACTATCTTAACAAGACTCCTTTAGTGCAAGAAATAAAATCAAGAATTAATAAATGGGAGGGATTCAAACTGAAAAGTTTCTTTACAGCAAAAGACACAGTGAGGTGAAGAGACAGCTTACAGAATGGGAGCAAATTTTTACCACATGCACATCAGATAGAGCACTAATTTCTAGGGTACATATAAAGAACTCAAAAAAACTTATCAATAATAATAATAATAACAACAACAACAACCCAATCAATAAATGGGCTAAGGAACTGAACAGACACTTCTCAGAAGATGATTAACAAATTTATGGAAAAATGTTCAATATCTCTAGCAATTGAAGAATGCAAATGAAAACTACTCTAAGATTTTATCTCACTCCAGTCAGAATGGCCGCTAGAGGATGTGGGGGAAAAGGCACAATCATACATTGGTGGTAGGACTGCAAATCAGTGCAACCAATCTGGAAAGCAATATGGAGATTCCTTGGCAAACTTGAGATAGAACCACCATTTGACCCAGCTATCCCACTCCTTGGTTTATAGCCAAAGACTTAAAAACAGCATACTTCAGTGATGCAGTCACATCAATATATATAGCAGCACAATTCAAAATAGCTAAATTGTGGAATGAACCTAGATGCCCTTCGGTAGATGAATGGATAAAGAAACTGAGGTATGTATACACAGTGAAATATTACTCAGCATTAAAACAGAATAAAATCATAGTATTTGCAGGTAAATGGATAGAGTTAGAGAACATTATGCTAAGTGAAGTAAGCCAATCCCAAAAAACCAAAGGCCAAATGTTTTCTCTGATATGTGGATGCCGATACATAAGTGGGGTGAGGGGGAGCGTGGGAAGCATGGAGGAACTTTGGAGAGGGAAAAGGGGAAGGAGAAGGGAGGGGGCATGGGGGTAGGAAAGATGGTGGAATGAGATGGACATCATTACCCTAAGTACACGTATGAAGACACAAATAGTATGAATCTACTTTGTGTACAACCAGAGAAATGAAAAACTGTGCAATATATGTGCACTATGGATTGATATGCATCCTGCTGTAATGTATAACAAATTAGAATATATAAATTTTAAAAAATAAAATAAAAACAAAAAAGAAAAAATGTTCTCTAAACAAATGCAATTTTGAAAACATAATTGTGACCAATTGTTGAGAATTATTAAGCAGTACTGAATAAACCACTAATATAAATATATTTTTAAAAGTTGAAGTTAGTAAATATTCTAAAAACACTTCTTCAGGTTACATTTATTTTTTTTTAGTTATAGATGGACAAATACCTTTATTTTGTTTGTTTATTTTTTTATGTGGTGCTGAGGATGAAACCCAGGGCCCCCGCATGTGCTGCGCCAGCGCTCTACTGCTGAGCCACAACCTCAGCTCTTCAGGTTACATTTAAAAAGATGTTTACATTTTTCCTTTATAAAGCATGAAATAAAGATCCATGATCATATCTATTTATTTATTTTTGTTTGTTTGTTTGTAGATGGACACAATAACTTTATTTTATTTGTTTATTTTTATGTGGTTCCGGGAATCAAACCCAGTGCCTCATGCATGCTAGGCAAGCACTCTACCACTGAGCCACAACCCGGGCCTCCATGATCATTTTTAAATAATTTAAATAATAATTTAAATAATTTAAATGATGTGTCTTGAAAGGTTATGTAGCTGAAAATCTCTAATTATATATGTGAACTTCTTTTTTTGAGGAGCTCTCAGTACTAAAGCTGTGAAGAGAAACTGAGGAGGGAGCAATAAAGAGGACACAAGGGTGAAGCCATGAATGAGGACCTCAGGCTTACTGGCTGGACCCCGTTAATCCAGGGTCATGGTGGTGTAACACAGCCTGAACACTATGCTCCTCTGTAATTTTCTTAACTCTCATGTGAGTTTAAGGTGATAGTTCGCAAACATGGAAGCACAGGTGTAACTGCAGAGCTTGTTAAAAAACACAAATCTCATACTTAGGGTATCCCATATCTGAATTTTCAACTAGCTTCTCAAGGCATTAGAAATCTTACTCTGTAGGGATGCTAATTCTAGGTGAATTTCATGCAAACTTGGCTTCAAGAAATTCCATTAATTTACCCTAAGGATTATAAATCAGAAAATAAAATTGTGTAAGTTGAGCTGTAGTTTGATGATTTGAAGTGAAGCTTTATATCAATAAGAACTAATTGTGCTTGAAGCCAATTTTTAAGGAGCCCTGGGTTGTACACCGCCCCCCCGCCACCTCCCACCCCCACCACACACAATTGCTTAAATTCACTGAATAACATTAGATCCTCTTTGGTGTAGGTATATTCCAGCTTACTAACTTGTGATTTATATTTGTTTTAATTGGATTTTGTTTTCATTTACTTTAAAAGACATGAGAAATGACCAAGTGAGAGCTACTTGGTTAATCTGCTTACTTTCCAAATTAGAATAGAGTTGCTTGAAACATAATGTAATAAGACATTTTTTTCCTTGAGAAAAACAATAATAAAATAACAAATAAATAAAGGAAAGATTTCCATTGTCCAGAGCTATCTCTTTCCCAACCTTCCATAGGGGGAATAAAACCCAGGGACCCTTTACCACTGAGATTCATTCCCAACTCTTTTTTTTTTTTTTTTTTATAATTTTGAGACAGGGTCTAAGTTGCAGAGGCTGGCCTCAACTTGTGATCTTCCTACTTTGGCCTCACAAATCACTGGAATTATAGAAATGTGCTACTGTGCACACTTTGAGCTGTAATCTTTAAAGAATGGGGAACAAAGAAGTCAGACATGGTTATGAACATGGCCAATGTGAACACAGAGAAGCAGAAGTGGAATAGGACAAGGGAGGCCAGGAACGACATGGGGGTATTTCTTGCCAGGGACAGACACACTAGATAACTTCTGTGACATGGTCTCCTGTGGTCTGTTTTGAGGGTACACTGGAGGATTCTGTCCTAATTGCAAGGCAGGTTCTCTAATTCTACAGAGATTTAAAATAGGAGAAATAGATAAAAATGGCTAAATGTTCGATAAAATAGTATTGATGAGAAGTAGCTGAAGACAATGCAAATTGGCTATTACATTGAGTATAAATTTGGAAATTCTAATTGGGTCAGTTTGGGTTTCTGTGGTTCAAGTCAGTCAATCTCTTTGAGGCTGCATTATCTTCTCAGTAAATTGGGCAAAACAGCATCTGTGAAAGGAGATATTAAATATTAAATACGAAGGTCTTACAAATGGTGCTACAGTCTCTATTGTCATCATTGCTGTTATTGCTATTTTTTTTTTTGATACCAGGGATTGAACTCAGGGGTACTCAACCACTGAGCCACATCTCCAGTCCTTTTTTGTATTTTATTTAGAGACAGGGTCTTAGCACCTCACTAAGTTGCTGAGGCTGGCTTTGAACTCATGATCCTCTTGCCTCAGCTTCCTGAGCTGCTGGGATTGCAGGCATGTGTCACCATGCCTGGTTTATCACTGCTATTTTAAATTACAGTTTCTTTTGGTTCAGCTGCACTTAGAGCACAGCTCAGTTATAAACCATCAGTACTCACCAATGAAGATCTGGCTGTTGAGCTGCAAGAGGAGGTGCCCACCAGTGGGGGCAGGTTGAAACTTTTGAGGGAGCTGATCCACTTGGAGAGATGCTTCTTTAACATTTCTTTCTGCCTTCACGTGATGCCATCGGTTGTCATTAAAGGGAGTGGGTGACTGTACTGTGACTTCACAAGGACCATTCCCCACATCAAAGGAAAAGGTCACTTCTGTGGGAGCTGGAAATTGTAGATATGAAAGTTTCTCAAGTTAATTCAAAAGGGAGAAAATGTAATCCTGAGTGGACATGAAAACAGTATTGTGGTATGCTCATAATGAATAGGGCAGTGATGCAGGAAAGAATTACTTAGTGTTGGTTAGGAGGGAAAAATAAATTTGAATCCTGGATAAAGAAAAACAAAACTGATTTTAATACATTCTTTCTCAGAGTTTGTTATGGTTGAGATATGAGATGTCCCCCAAAAGCTCATATGTGAATCAATACAAAAGGGTTTAGAGGTGCACTGATTGGGTTATGAGAGCCTTAACCTAATCAATGTGTTAATCCATTAATAGGAATTAACTTGTTGGCAACAGTAGGCAGATAAGATGTGGCTGGAGGAGGAAGGTCCCTGAGGACATGCTTTTGGGGTTTATATTTTGTTCTTGGTAAGTACAGCTCACTCTCTCTGCTTCCTGGTGCCAGGTCCTGAGCTGCTTTCCTTCTCCACACTCTTAGGCCATTATGTTCTGTCTCAACTCAGGCCTCAAGGAATGGAGTTGGCCATCTATAGACAGAGACCTCTGAAACCATGAGCCTCCAAATAAACTTTTCCTCCTCTAATTGTTCTTATCAGGTCTTTTGGTTACAACAGTGAAAAAGCTGACTAAACCAGAGTTTAATTGCTCATCTTGCTAAGCTCTAACTAGCAGACATTTACCTATTGAAAGAAATCTAGCATGTGATCTGGCTTCATATAAATGATTTTGATTAAAGGTGATTTAAAACTTCATATAATTTAAAAAATCGTAAGTGAAATCTTTGACCATAAGAAATAAAGATTTGCACACGTGATTAAATAATGTGAGCAGTCAATTCAGTCAAATAATTTTTAATTTAGTAGAAATTAGTTATTTGACCAGTCTGGTTTAATCTCCTGACTGCACACAGAAGTAAAGTAGCACCAAACCATTATAATCTGTTGTATATCTCAGGAGATGTTGTTTCACTCTCTACCTGCTATAGTTTGGATGAGTAATTCCCCAAAGGCTCAGGTGTTATTAAAGTCTTGGTCCTCAGGGTGGTGCTATTGGGAAGTGGAACCTTTGGAAGGCAGGACCTTCCAGGAAGGTCTTTAGGTAATTGAGAGGGCATGGCCTTGAAGAGGATTGTGGGGCCTTAGCCCTTTCCTCTTTCTCTTTTTTTCCTGGCTCAGGGGTAAGCACATGCTCCCATGATGACATACTGCCCTCACTAGAGGTCCAACACTATGTAGCCACTCTATTTTGGGCTGAAACCTCTAGAACCATGAGCCAAAATAAACCTTTCTAAGTTAACTGCCTTAGATATTTTGTTATAAGGATAGAATGCTGAGTTCTTTAAGATAAAAGAATTTTTTTAAAATAATAGAATTTTGGTATTTATAAAAATATACTTGATAAGGAAGCATGGCAGCAGATTAGGAATGAGAATACTAAAGGGTTTATTGCTCATTACTGAGCATTCTGTGGCTTTGTCTCAGTGGCAACTCACCGCGCAGTTCTAGTCTGATAAAGTCTGTGATACCCAGGTTCTCTACAAACACCCCAGAAGAAGCTGTTGTCTTAAAAAAGAAAGACACATCAGCACTGAGCTCTCCATGGAATGCAGGGAAATGAAGATACGAAGTCTCAGTATTGAATGAAGCTGAATTCCAAAATGAATCTGTTTATTAAAAAAAAAAAGAGTGAAAGTAATAGTGAAACAAAACAATAATTGCATTTTATGTGTCTAGCATTTATTTTTACTATTAAATGCATTACTCATCTAAGGAAGTCTTCATTTTGAGGTTCTTCTAGACATGAAGCCATGATATGAATATCCAAATGGTGATTACTTGGATCATTAAGATTCTGGACATGGATAACTGAGTAGAATCACTATGGAAATGGTCTGTGTTTTTAAACACAATTTTACTTTTAATTTAAGGAGTTAAAAATGACTCTTGATTTTGATTTTAATCTGCATTGATTTGTGTAACTTTTACCAAAATTGAGAGATCTCCCTCTTGATATCCCCCTAAACTCACATCCTTTCTTCCTCATCCCTTTATAGTTTGCCTTTTCTAAAGGTCGTATAAAGAGTGATGCACTTTTTAACATTTCAAGATTGGCTCCTTTCACTCAGTATAATGGCTTTGAGATCCACTCACATTGTTGTACATATAAATATCTGCTTTTTCCTCCTACTGACTTCTCTAATGTAGATATGCTATAGTTTGACCAAACTGAAGAACATTGAGCATCATTTCCAGATTTGGGAATAGAGCTGCTATAATATTTGTGTACAGTTTTTCGGGTGAACATAAGTTTTCATTTCTCTAGGTTAGTAAATACCCAGCATGGAATTTCTGGATCATATGGTAGGTATGTATTTAACTCTAAAGCAAACTGCCAAATAGTTTTCTAGAGTGGCTGTACATTTGTCATTTCCATCAACAATGTATGAGTATTTTTACATCCTCCCACAGCACTTGGCATTAGAAGTTTTTGTTTGTTTTTTGGCAATTCACATTGGTGTGTTGTGGTATCAATTTGCCTTTCCTAATGGCTGATGTTGTAGAACGTATTCTCATGTACATCTGTGCTATCCTTACATCGTTTTTGATGAAGTGTGTCCTCAGTTTGGGGAGAATCAACATCTTTCCTATATTGAGTTTTCCAATCATGGACACAGTGTATGTGTCTCCTCTTATTTATATTTTCTTGATTTTTGCCTTCAGTCTTTTATAGATTTCAAGTAAACATGTTTTGTTGCATGTCAGTAGGGTATGTGTGTGTGTGTGTGTGTGTGTGTGTTTAAATTCCTTGAGATTTTCTGTGAAAACAGTCATATAATACACACACACATACACACACACACACACACACACACACACATATATATATATATATATATATATATATATATATATATGTATTTATGAGTAGAATTTTATTTATTTCAATCTGTGTATGTTTATTTATTTTATTACATAATTGCAGGCTTTGTCTTGTTCTCAATCTCAGGAGAAAAAAATTCAGTTTTTTACTATTGATTACAATGCTAGCTTTGTTTTGTGTAGATATTCTTTCTTGAGCTAAAAAAGTTCTATTGCTATTTTGCTAAGCATTTTATTAAAAATTATTATGCTGCATTAGTTATCATGATAATTCAAATTATCATTTAATCAATTCATTCAGAATAAAACCTTGACATGTGATTTTTATTATCTAAACTATTAGTCATAACATTCAGAAACACTAGGACTTTCTCCCAGAGCAATTCCTTGTATAGGCCCCATGGAGAACCTTGGGTCCCATAGGCTCCACAGGATTTCTCTGTCTTAGAGGTTAGCATGGCTACTGGGTCCTTGGTGGACCTCTGATTCAGGCAACATTGGAGAGTTCTGGGCAGAGGACTTACATGACAAGACTTCATTCACACTGGTGGCTGTGCGGAGAATAAGCCTGAGTGAGCAAAGACAGAGGCAGGCAGAACATTTCAAGAATGGAACAATAATCCAGGCCAGGTAGCAAAGGAAGTGGTGAGGTGTGGTCAGATTCTCAATCCATTCTTGAAGTTAGCAACAACAGGATTTGCTGATGAATCAGATGTGAGTAGTGATGAGAGTGTGAGAGGAAGAGAGAAGTTAAAAGTGACCAATGGTCTCAGTTTAAGGGGTGATGAGAAGAATGGAATTGCCACACACTGAATTGGGGAAAGTTGTAGAAATTATTTTCTTTCCCACCCCCTGATTTGTCAGGGTGAATCTGAAGCATCTATTAAGGCACAAGCAGAGGTTCATCATCCAGCCAGGTGGGCAAGCCTGAAGCTCAGTTATTGGGCTTGAGGTATAAAGTGGGGTTACTGCGTATTTAAAGCCAAGAGACTGATGGGAAGCGATCATTCTCATGCAGAGAAGGACAAGGTCAATGAGGGGAACAATGAACATCCCAACATGAGCCTGTTGGTGAAATAAATACTGGAGGGAGGAGGGAAGGAGTAAAATGCAGACTTTGTGGCATGTTGGTGGCCTGGTAAGGAAAGTGAATTAAAAAGTGAATCATGATGGAGTCCAAAGTGGCTGGCCAGTCCATTAAGAGGAAAACTGAAAAATAATAATTGGGTTTAACAATATCAAGGTCACACTGGTGACCTGGAAGAGAGCAGTGTGTGGGGAGGGAAGGAGGACAAACCTTGATGGAGTTTATTAAGAAGAGACCATAAGGATGGAAATGAAGTTAGAACACATGTTTTTTGTTTTTCAGAAAGTTAAGATCATCAAAGTTCCTGGGTAACATTCAGAATTAATTAATACCTAATGGGATTAATTAATACCGTAGAATTCTGCCTATAATGGGCTCTGCCCTTTCATTTTCTCATTATCTTCTGGATTTTAGGCATATCAGCACTCATCAAAGTACTTGTACTTAGAACTTAGTAGGCATGTATAGGCTGAGCATACATAACCAAATAATCCAGGCTGAGCATACATAATCAAATAATCCGAAGTATGAAATGAATGAAAATCAGAAACTTTGAGTATTGACAGTATAAGTAGAAAATTTCTCCCTGACCTCATGTGGTAAGTTGCAGTCGAAATGCAGGTGAACTAAAAGTATTGTGTTAAATCAGTGCCATGTGCATAAGGTCATAAAAAGCATGAATGAATTTAGTGTTTAGACTTGGGTTTCATTTACAAGATTTCTCATTATGCACATGCAAATATCCTCAAATCCCCCCACCAAAAAAAATCAAAAACAAAAACAAAACCTGAAATCTAAAATTATTTTAGATTTTAGGTCCCAAGAATTTTAGATAAGGGATCTAAAAGGAATAAAAGTTTGCTGCTTTAAAATTAGTAGGTGGGATAAGGTATAGAAAGTGCTGTCAAGCACAGTGGCACATGTCTGTAATTGCAGAAGAATTGCAAATTTGAGGCCAGCCTCAGCAATTCAGCGAGACTCTCAGCAACTTGAGACCCTGTCTCAAAATAAAAAATAAAAAGGGCTGGGGACATGGCTCAGTGGTAAAGCACCCGTGGGTTCAGCCCCCAGTACTGGGAAAAAAAGAAAAGATAAAGTTTGTTAACCAAGTGACAAATTATTTCAGATGATTCCCTTAGTCTTTACATCCGTAGTGTTATTTAAATACAGCATAAAAGAGTCAGAACCCAAAAGTAATATAATTTCTCTTTTTTCTCCATTATAATTATTTTTCTTTTTTATAAGTTAATATATTCCTATGAAATACAGATTACTAAAACAGATAGTCTTTTCATAAACCCATGCAGTTAATTTCTCATAAAACATTACCATGCATTATTAGATCCCTCTGACTGCTACTTACTGTCCCCTCGGCAGAGCAGAGGCCCCAGGGTATAAGCTGCTTCAGAGTGTGGCCGGCCTGCATCTGTCATCATAACCTGAGTGACTGGCAGGTGCTCCTTATGGGAAAGGACTCCTGTGTCACTGGTCCTAGGAAATAAACACAACCATCTCAACTTTATTCTGAATAACATAAGAAATTATAGTTTTTTATTGCAGTTCAAGAGGTATTAAGCAAATTTGTAAATACATATAGCAGGGAAATCAAAATGCTTATCTTAACACTTAGAAGCATAAGCATATATCTGAGGACAGGAGGTCACTGTTCATGCACCTGAACACTAAGAAGGAAGTGGACAGACTCATATGTGGTCATGGGTGCATATGTGAGGTTGCATTCTTAAAGCAATTAAGTGGCTCAGGATTCTGTCCAATTCAACCACTGTATAGAATTTAAATACAGAACTTCTGCAAAGAAGAGCAATCCGCCTTCACAAACACAAACAATACAAAAGATACCTGAATGACAAGATTTAGAATTTAAATCCTCATCATTTTATTACAATAGTCTCCATTTATCTGTAGTTTCACTTTCTGCAAATTCAGTTACTCACGGTCTGCCTTGTCAAAATATATTATTTGTTTTGACTCTTTCAAGGGAGAGAACCACATTTATTTAATTTTTATTACAGCATATTGTTATAATTATTATTATTAATATCTTACTGTGTCTAATTTATAAATTAAACTTTATCAAATATATATATTTTATATACATGAAAAAACCACATGTATGTATGTAAATAGTATACATACATCTAGCTGTACCTATACTGTGTTCATTACTATCTGTGGTTTCAGGGATCTATTGGGGTCTTCAAGATATGGTGGGGACTCTATAGTAAAGCTCTAAAAAATTCCTATTGTGGTTATTAGGTATTTTCCTACTTGTTGACTCCATAAATTTAAAAACAAAAAATCATACTGACTCAAAACCAAGATGAAGGTAGGATATAACACTCTTAAAATTAACAGGAGGGATAGAAAGTGCTTTGTCAACCTTTATCACCATCCACTCATACAATAAACACTTATTCAACATTTTCTATCTACCAGGCTTTGTGTGTTGGGTATATGGACATAAAAAATATTATCAGTGCCCCTAGGTATTCTAGTGAATATCATAAATGTAATGGCAACTATATTATTATTATGTAATGTAATAAGTGAGGAAACATTAATATCTATGTTTCCAATACAGAAAGGACTAGAAAAGGAGCCAGAGACCCTGGATTGTAAGCTGGCAATCAACAGCTTCCCCTCTGGGTAAAATAAGATTTTTCTATACTTTTTAAGCTGTTCATACTTTTTATTGCAGACTTTTCAATTATATTTGCATTTATAATTTATGGACAAAAAAGATTTTTGTCTAGTTTATCTTTCTGATGTCTCATATCTATGTAGAACTAGTAAGTCTTAATTCCTAACAGTTACAAAACTGTCACTTACTCTAGGATACACAATTTTTTTTTTTTTTTTGTCATTTAACTTTTTATTTGGAGTAGTGTAGTGGTACTCATCACTTTTGAGTGAAATTTGAATAACACCAAATTATTATTTTAAGAAAAAAGAAATGTCCTTTCCATAATGATTGAAATGTTTCATTTCTTTTTTTATTTATTTTTTTATTGGTTGTTCAAAACTTTACAAAGCTCTTGACATATCATATTTCATACATAGGATACACAAATTGAAGCACAGAAAAATACCACTTTTGCAGGTAAAAAAAAAAATCCAGGAATTTAACATGGTTCAACCTAATAGCTTTACAGGAGTGAATCTGAATAATTTATTAATCATAAATAATTCTTACCATTCACTGATTCAAAGGACTTATTTTTGGTGGTAAAATAGAACTTTGAGTATTTTGTGCTACTGAGAAAGCTACAGGGGGAAAATGGTAGGTCAAGTTTCATAATTCACAATTATTCCAGTGAAAGAGGGGTGGGAACCACATAATTATCATCCAGAATTACAATAATCTGGCAGCGTGGCCTCTCCGTTGACTTTCACTCTTCCATCTGCGCATCACTGAAATAAAGCTTCATGTTTGGTGTGTCAGGTCTTCCCACCTGGTTTCCATCTTCACCATAGTCCTAGCTTCTTGTTCCCCACTGTTTATATAAAGTTTAGAGTCATGTTGAAAAAAATCATGAACAAATATTTGGCATTGGTTTGAAATTAAACCAAAAAAGCACTTGAGGGAGAGGTACCCAGTTTTCTCATGCATGGCAATAGAATCTTATTTCCATTTATTTAGGTCTTCTTAAATTCTCATGATCAAGTTTATGCTATCTTTTCCATAAAAAACTTACATACTTTTTAAAAAATCTTTATTCCAAGTTGTCATTCCTTTTGTTGATTTTGCAAATAGTTTTTATAACATTTCTTATGGTATCATGTTCTTTATAGGAATCCAGTTATTCTAAGATTCAGCAGCTTTATTATACTCCCATTAGTTTTAATAATTTTCTTTGATTTTTGCAATCATATTGTTTATTGTTTGTAAAGAATCTTTTTTTTTTTTTTTTTTTTTTTTTTTGCGGTGCTGGGGATTGAACCCAGGGCCTTGTGCATGCAAGGCAAGCTTTCTACCAACTGAGCTATATCCCCAGCCCCCTGTAAATAATCTTTATTGAGTTGTTTCTAATCATTTGTTCTTTTGAATATGTATTTTTAATTTTTACTATTCACTTCTAGCCAAGTTGCACAGAGAAACTGTCCATATGGTACTAACTCTTGTAAAAATGTTTGATGTTTGTAATCAGTTTGCAAAACTATGCCATAAGTGTTAGATAAAATGATGCATCCTTTAATTTTATATGTATAACAAATCAAGTTATTAATTTGGTTTCAAAATAGTCTGTCTTCTAATTATTTTCCACCTGTTTTACCAATTACTAACAGATGTGCATTTCAACTTTTTCCTATTGGGTAATTTGTGAATTTCTTCTTGTAATTCTTAGAATTCTGAGTTATTTCTATTACAAGTGTACTAGTTTAGAACACTTGGTTCTTTCTGGTAAAATTGAAAAGTATGAACATCCTTGTCCAAAATTAGGGTTTTTTAAAAAAATCTTTATTTTGTTGATTTATTTTTATGTGGTGCTAAGGATCGAACCCAGTGACTCACATGTGCGAGGCAAGTACTCTGCCTCTGAGCCACAACCCCAGCCCCCAAAATTAGTTATTAAATTTGCTTACTTTTGTGTATATTTTCCTAGTAATTTTTTTTAATATTCAGTTTCATTATTTCTGCATGTACAGATAAGATATGCTTGCTTTTTATTCAATTTGACATATCTAGATTTAAATGGACACTTTCGTCACACTCCTTGTGCATGACTATGATCTCACTCTGAATTTATTGTGCTGCTTGTTCTTTTTAAATCTCATTTGCTATCTTCTTTTTGATTAACTGAATTGCAAAATTGTTTTTTTTTTCTCCTTTCCTCCTTCTTTTTAGCATACCTGCCAACATCCCACCACTGAGCTACAACCCCAACCTCCCCAGTTTTTCCTTTCTTTCCTCTGCTGATTTGAATTTATTTGTTCTATATTTATTCTTTTAGAGATTACACCTAAAACTAATGCACACTGGGAGTAATTTAATGCTAATACCCCAAGTTCAAATTTCAATGATATTTTTACTTCTCAACATTCTTTTGGCTATTTTGTCAATTATGATCATCTTTGTTAATAGATTAGATGACTGCTTTCTCATGTTTTAATTTCATGTAGCTAGATGTGAAATGTAGCTATACGTAAAATAGTTACATGTTCCTGGTGTCTGGTATTTATTTTGGGGCCTCTGAGTTTACAAATTTCTTTTCTCAATATTTCTTTTTGCATCCGAGACTTTCCCTTTAAAAGGTCATTTTCTTTCTTTTTGAAAGCTGTTCTTCAGAACTTCCTCCTGTGGGGTGTGCTGGCGGTAAACTTCTCAGTATCTTATTGCCTGAGAGGATCTTCATTTTTATCACTCATTTTTGAAAATAGCAGCTGAGCAAAAATTTCGAGATGGATAGTAATTTTATTTCCAATTATGAAGAGCTTGTTGTGCTCTACAATTCTTTCCTTTCAGAAGTCTTTCTTCCATATCTGCTTCATTCAACATTTTCTTTTTCTTTTGACATTTTCTTTAAAGTTCTTCTATTTCACCATAGTATGTCTAGATATGGATTTGCTTTTATTTATCCTGCTTGGTATTTCAGTATTTTCTCTAGTCTGGAAATTTCTTACCTATTTGGAATATTGCCTCTTCCTAATTATGTCCCATCTTCTTTAGAAACTTCAGCCAGACATGCATTCTCTCTTCTCCGCACCCCTTTCAGGGTTCCCAATTTGTTTCTCTCTGTGCTACAAGCCACGTAATTTGGTTACATATATTAATCATTTCACTAGTCTTCAAATCACTTGTGTCCAATATTTGATCCAACAAGCCTTAAAATTTTCAATAAAAACAATAATTTCATTTCCAAACATTTGTTTGGTTCTTTTGTAAATAGCAATTATCTCTATTAATAGTATTTGATTGTTTTCTCAACTCCATTGCTTATTTTTCAATCTGCTCATACATTTATTTTACATTTCTAATTATACCCATTATCTGGGACATTTACATTTCCAATTCTCCCCTTTGCGGTTTCTCTACCCTCCCACTTTCTTTTGTGTTTTGTAAAACTGGAGTGTGAGCTTATACTTCAAGGCATTTTATCTGTCAGAACCCTGTGATTCCTGAAGGAAGGAGGAGGGCAGACCTGTAGTAAGAATATCTTGTAATTCTATGACAAGCTATTGGAGCTACCAACCTGTGGCCATGGTAATTTAATTTTGAAACCATCTTATATATTGCAATTAAAATTATGTATTGAATTAAAAATCTGTATGAGGGTGTCTAGACATGAGTTTTCTATCTCATGTGCTAACTGGAAGATTTGTCCTTATTCACCTTTTCATTGGGTTTGAAGCCTTTTGAGACCTCTAGCTGTAGGGAAAATTTAGAATTCCATATGTTCTTTTCATGGAGCCAGGGCCTTTTCTGATTTCCCTCATGTGGCCATTTAAGGATTTAGGGGGTCAAAAAACAACTCAAGATCAGCCATGGAAATTCAATTTAACTTTAAGAAGGCTGATATTGTACTTCCACTTAATGTGAAACAATCTGGTATTTCCATTTTGTTTTATTAGAAAAATAAAACGGACATAATTATTCACAGATAAATGAAAAAAATCATTTTCATATTTTAGGCCTTAGATGAATGACGTCATACACATCAAAACTTATTCTTTAACTTCTTAGGAAATTCTTTATTCTCCCTATTGTACTATCTTGTCTAATATCTGCCTAAGGTACACAGTTTAAGCAATTAAAAAATTACAGTTTGCACAGGGAAAGCATGTGGAAATCACCATTCATCCTGGTCAGCATCACAGTTGCAGTGATATTGAGAATCAATGCAGTTCCCCTCTAATCCACAAGTACACTTTTGAGCATCAGGCAGAGAACCTCCCCAGTAAGTGTGTGTTTCATTGGTTCTTCCAACCCACCAGCTCACTGGGGTTCCATCTGAAAGACAAGTATGAGAAAGGTGACACCTCCTTTGCCCCCCGCTACCTGCCTCCCCATATCATTCCTTTATTCCCCTCTATGTTAAAAATAGACTATTTTAGAAGTGATCACATTTTTAACTCTATAAGAGGATAATTTTTTTAAAGGACTCCTGAATGTTTTAAAAAATTAATATTGAGAATTATTACTATTTATACATTATTATTTTATACATTGAACCTAAAATCTGTTTGAGATACTAAACTGCCATGAAAGAATTTGTTATACAAAATATGGTTTCTTTTACTATTTTAATTAATGTAACACTGATATTTCCTATTGTGTGTTAAAAATTCCTTAGGGACATGTTTGTGCTTTTTCTTCTACTAAATGGCTTGGCTCTTAATTTGGAAACTGCAGAGATTCACCTTCATGCTTGAGGTGAATTTGGGGTTCAGAACAACTCTGAGCCAATTATATCTGAGTCCTCCAGCACCACTTGCTCAGAGCCACCATAACTCAGTCACAGAGAGTCGGAGGCCACCTCAACTCTAAGGGGGCTCATCTTGATGCTAAGTCCAGGTGAGGGTGAGAGTGAGGTGACTAGAAAGTGGGTGGTATGCAAGTGGGGAGGGGCACTTCCCCCTCCATAGAGAAGCAGGACCAGAGGGAAAATGGAAGTAACAGTAAATCAGTTGCAAAGATGCTTGTCATTTTCAACATGCTCTTTCAAACCCATCAGCTGTCACCACTGGTTCACTACTGAGAATCTGAAATGGGACCTCTGTTCTCCCTAACTCACAAGCAGCATGATGGCTCCCTGTTAGAGGAGCCCTCTGCTTCTGCTGACAACATCTTAGCTTGCAAACATACTAACTGCATTCATCATCACTCAGCCCTGAACCAGTGGTTGAGGCATGTGCAAAGAATCAGTATCAACCAGCCTTCTTCCTTTTTAAAAAGTGTTGCAAACTTATCTCTAGGGAGCAGAACTTTTAACAGATATTTGATAGATGTGTTCAAAATTCCACTTTAAAAAACAATTATTCAACATTCATTCTTTCACAGATTAACAGCAAAAAACCCTTATATATATAAATGAACAATTTTGTGTTTGTATTGGAGTTTATAATTTTATTCATAAATTAGGAACAAAAGAATGTTTTTAAAAGTACAGAATGTCTTTGGCTCCATTCAAGATTTATTTGAGTGACCAAGAGAATTTGTATAGGGAATGATTTAAAAAGACATCAAAAGGAATCAGAGGCTGAAATGAAGAGGAATAAGTAAGGAATCAATGGACAAAGTATACTGTTCTACTTCCTCAAGTATTTTGGCCACAGGTACAATTGTCAGTCACCTTAGTATTCATTCACAATGTGGTAACTGAATACTTTCCCACAGCATCAACACTGTCACACTTCCTTATTAGCCACCCATGATTGTATCCTTTGAAACTTTCTAATACAAAGACCTGGAAGATGCTAGAAGACAAAAATTGTCTTTATAACACTGACATTCCCTATTTTGGCGGGGGAGGAGGAGGGATAGCGGGGATTAAACTCAGGGGCACTCAACCACTGAGCCACATCCCCAGCCCTATTTGGTATTGTATCTAGAGACAGGGTCTCGCTGAGTTGCTTAGTGCCTTGCTTTTGCTGAGGCTGGCTTTGAATTTCTGATCCTCCTTCCTTAGCCTCCTGAGCCATTTCCCAGTGGCATGTGCTACTGCACCAGGCTGACATTCCCTATTGTGTGTTAAAAATTGCTTAGAGACACATGTTTATTCTTTTTTTTTTCTTCTTTTTCCCCTATGACATGGCTTGGCTCTTTATTTGGAACTGAGAAGACTCACCTTCTTGGTGCCTAACCTTTCCTTCCAGGTAAGTTGCAAAATCAAACAACAAAAATACTACTAAACTATGGCCCATCTTGCTGTGCCCGAGTCTCTATTTGTGATTAATCGAGGTATTGGTTCCTAATACTTTCTGAGAATTTGTTTCATAAAAATTTCTGGAAATGAAATGGATCTGTATCTTGAATGCTATTTGCCCCTCTAACCTGATGCTATTTGCTCCCCCTATTGAAGTTTTTCTTGATCTTCTCACTCTGCAACATTCTAAGGAAGGCTTTAGTTGAAGGCTTTGGTTGGCATTACACCTTCTGCACAAGGGCAACATCCATGTTCTGCATACCTATTTGCATTGATTGATGACACAAAGCCAATTAGTGTAATGATTTGAATGAACTGGGCTACACTAGCTGCCTATCTTATCTCTCTCTGGTTTAAAGCTTCTGAACATACATGGGTCTGTAACTGAATTTGTCTGAATTAAGTGTCTACTGAAAATTCTCCAGAGACAGCATGTAAGAAATTCACAAATTTTGAGTATCTATAATGTATTCCTTTTATTTTCTTTAGAAAGGGTTTGATAAGTTTAAAATTCTTTTCTCTGTCTTTCTTTTGTCCTAAGCCCAATAAAACACTTATTTGTGTCACTCTTATTGTTTGAAATATTTATATGGAAAGGCAACAATCAAATAAATATGTGCAGATCACTAGAAACACACCACCCCTTCAGGTAGAAATTCTTTACTATCTAGGCAATTCTCCACTTCTGGAATAGACCATATGATGGGAATCCATGAGTTTTATTCCCAGACTCACTAGGTGATTTTTTTTTTCTGATTGTTATTGGTTAGCTAACAGTCAAAAAAAAAAAAAAAAACACTACTTCATTTGCCTCATTTTCTCTGGTTAAATGGCCCAACTTTGATTGTTTTATGTCACTGATTTAATCTCTAGGAGCCAACTTTCTAATCCTTTTGGTAATATACAATCTTAGTTCAGTGATCTATATGGTAGCAATGGACTAACAATAAGTACTAGGCCTCCTAGCTCTAACTATAAATTCAATACACTACAGAGCTGTGAATAAATAGTATTTATTTCACATGCTTTATAGATGCTGCACTACTAAGTCTTAGAGAGATGAGTGTCTTAGCTCTATAGATTCAGAACTATTAAAGAATAGTTCAAACCCACAGATGCTGAGTGACAGACTTGAAACATGACCTCAGAGAATTCTGCCTACCACTCCCCAGCATGCCTGATCAGAGAAGGCAGACCAGCCTCCAGAAAACCAAAGAAGTATCATGATGGCAGCAGGGTTGGACATATTCACAAATTGAATGGCTTCAAAGGGAGAAGATATAAAACCCATAACAGAATTTTCCAGTGTGGATTAAAAATAGATAATCAGCTATCAGCAGAATTACCTTGAGTCCTAAAAGAACTGTAGGACACCAACTCTTTTCTCTAATTAGCAATTATCCAAGATACTAGTTGCATTCAGTCTGAGAGATAATCTCATGGAATAATCACCTTCAAATAACTAAGCCATGCGGTTAGCAATCTTTCTGAGATAAAACACAGTGAGGCAATGCTGCCCCTCATAATGTATGAACAAGGGCCTCATCAGAACATCTTTATTGCTCAGTTGCCCAAGTGAGCCTGGGAAGAGACTTCAGACCACTCAAGCTTTCAGCAAAGAAGAGCAACTACTGCCTTGGCTCTTTGTCCCCAGGGAAAAGCATCTTTGTACTTTCCAGGCTGTGACCTTGGTGCTGTGGATACAGGAGTCTCATGAATCTACATCTGCTTGCTGCAAGCTCCTGGGAACTAAAGTCTGCAATGGCTGATGACTTACCAAGGTGAGCTGAAAGCCTTGACTTCCTGCAGTGGAAAGCTAGCTCCTGTTGGCAGTGGTCCGCCTGGTCAATTAGGGCCTGGAGTTGGTCCATGCTGGCCATGTACTTGAAAATCACAGGCTGTGGGCTTTCTCCATGAGAGATTTTGACTCTGGCCAGGTGGGAGCCATTGTGCTGCACTGAAGTCCATGCAGAGTCTTGTGGGCAGAAAGGGGTTGGGAGGGAGAAAGCAGAACTTGACTAGGCTGAAATACCTGAAATGAGTATGAACATCAGAGGCATCTCTTATCTGAATTAAGGTTTTTTAATCATCAGATCTCTTTGAGATTAAGAACAGCATAATTGGAATTCTTAAGATATCAGTATTAAAATTTGAAGTTTTATTGAAATTTACATTACTGTGTATTTGCAGGAATTATCTTTGGTGAAATCTGTTTGACAATTTAGTCAACATTGCTAAAAGGTCCACTTGTGAATTTCTGTGATATAATATCACAAGTTATAAATATTTATCTTTTTAATTCTAATTTGTTATATATTATATAACAGAAGAATGCATTATAATTCATATTATACATATAGAGCACAGTTTTTTATATCTCTGGTTGTACATAAAATAGTCACATCATTCATGTCTTCATACATGTACTTAGGGTAGGTAATGATGTTCATCTCATTCTACTGACTTTCCTACTCCTATGCCCCTCCCTTCCCCTCCCTCCCTTTGCTCTATTTAGAGTTTGTCTAATCCTCCCATGCTCCCCCACAACCCCATTATGAATCAGCGTCCTTATATCAAGTAAAACATTTGGTTTTTTGGGACTAACTTCACTTAGCATTATATTCTCCAACTCCATCCATTTACCTGCAAATGCCAAGATATTATCATTTTAAGAAGCATAATCTTTTCCAGATCAAGTACCCAAGTACCTTTTTCTTAGAAAATCAAATGTTTGTATAACAGACACATTTGTGGAAGAAAAAGTCTATATAATAATGAAAAATAATATAAAATCAATCTTTTGAGGTGTTGGGGATTAAACTCAGGGTTTTGTGTATGCTAGAAAAGTGCTTTACCACTGAGCTACAGTCCCAACCCTAAAATAAATATTTTTGATTAAAATTGACTAATATGGCATCAGCAACTCATTCTGTGGTCAATACTAAAATACACAAGACATTTGAACATCTAATATACCTATTCCTGGTAATAACCACAGTGACACCAATGTCAGCTGACAAATTCTGACATATTTCTGTTACATTACCTATTTTTTAATGAAGGAAATTAGAAAAAATGAAAATACATTCCAAAATATTTATGGAAGAAAAAACTTTTGACTTCTCTCACTTTCTCCCCCAATTCACCTTACATCATAAAGGTATAAAGCCGACTTGAAGATGCCTTAACTCTTCTCTATAACATCAAATCACATGACCACCTCTGTATAATGTGAACTTGATAAAATGATGAGTTTCTCTTTCTATAGAAAAATTCCAAGTTACTGAAGACACAAAACAGTTGTGTACAGAGTTTATTTTTATTCTCTTTAATGGCTGCTACACGAACAAGATTTAAAAATCAAAACAAAAGGAACCCCCTCAGAAGTCCCCATAGGACCCTGCCCCTGCTGTGGAGACCTAGTACCTGGCTTATCTTCCATACCATGTAGCAAGGGACAAATCTGACAGCCACATTGCTGTTTATAGGTCTAAAATGCAGCAGATAAAAACAGAAATCCAAGAACTCCAGAGTCAGGGAAAAGAACTTTGGCTCAAAGCCTGTGAAAAGCAAGGTCACAAAATATCTGAAAACAAGCAAGAACCAGAACAAACTGTGAACTGGCAGGACTGAAGTCCATTTTATATTCAATGGCATTAGAATAAAAGATTTAAAAGGTCATCACCCTCTCTGTTGGCTAAAGGAGGCTATGAGCATTCTTATAGCCACTTGAATTCCATAGTATGCTTTTTCCCCTTTAATTGTATTTTCACAGGGCAATTTGTATTTCAACATATTCATGAAAAATTACATAAATGAGGTGGCATTTACTTTCTGTAATTATCTAGTCTACCACAAGAAGGATTTAACAGTGTAAAAGAAAATAGGTAGAAGACTGTGTAAGGCTTGGGAGCTCATCAATTACAATGCCATACTATCATTTATTTTCATGGTTTATGAAATAAAGATAAACGATGTGCCTTAACAGTTCATATAGGCTAGTGGTCAGTGTGATGGATTTATGGTCTTACATCATTAAAACATAACAAAAGAAATCTCTTCCTTCAAGTACAAAAGAGGAGATGATTGAAAATAATCTCTCAAACTATTCTTCTAAAAAAAAAGAATCATAATTTAAATGATTGCTCTTTATAGTGAGATTATTTAAAAGGTCCCAAGTAAAAACACCAGGTTTCTCTAACATTTCACAACAAATAACTTTCACGAATCTCAAAAACTGTTACCTATAAGAGAACTTTGAGATCACGTAATATGATTTAGTTTTCAAGGATGAGGAAACAGACAATAGAATTTAAGAGAACACCACTTTGAAACAATAAATAGCTGCTCTGTAGTCTGAATAGCCAGATAGAACTGAGAAAATAATTTTAACTGTGGGCAAATTTTAAAAGAATTTTTGAACTATCACAAGAAAACATGTTCCTCCAACTTGCTGGAACCCCTTTCATCTGCACTCATAAAGGGTGACCACTGGCAGCACCTAGTCCACCCTCTAAAGTTCAGGCAAATGAACATGCAGCTAAATTAACTTGATGGTTTGGTTTGATTAAGCCTGATACAAACAACAACACTGACACTATATTATACAATATCCCTTGGCTTCTGTTTATTTTGCTAAAGTATGTCTGCTTTCCAATTTTTGAAACTGTCCACAGAGTAATACACCTTTGAGCTATGTAAGGAACATTTATAGGAAAAAAATTGTCTTGATGACTAAGAAATATGTTTATTTTACACATTCAAGTATGCAAATATCCTAAGCACATCTGCTATGTTCATGTCCACCTCTCCAAAAAGAAGAAAGAGCTCACTAAGAAAAAATCAGATGCATTTAAAATTAATAGATCTGTCACTCATGGAAATTGATTCTGCCACTTTGGAAACTGAGTCAAGAGAAGATGCCTAAAAGAGAAGTCCAATACATGTCTACACACCACCTCTTTGGAGAAGAAGCCAGCTGCCTACATTTCCCCTAATGAGGAACGGGTGTACAAATTCAGAGAAGACTAGGACAGCAATGTGTCTACATGAAGTAACTTGTAACATTATATCTTCAGTTAAAGAACTGTTCAAAAAAATTACACTCAGTATCATGAATAAGGACACACTTTAAAATCACTAGCAGCCACCCTGCATGTACAAGGAAAGTTGGTCACTGTATTGTGCCTCTGAGAAGTGAAGTCCCGTGATGGCTTTCTCCAAAGTTCTTCCACTATCTTCCTATTCAGAGAGAAACATAGGTTAGAGATGGCTGTTATCTTTTATTAAGTCCAACTCTCTTACTTTACAGATGAGTAAATGGAGGCCTAGAAAAATTTACTTGCCCAACTTAATGAAATGATTCAACTTCACCACACATTTCTGGGCAACTTAGTGCTAGTCACCAAACTTTCTGAATTAGTAAAGATGTTCAAAGATGGTGGAGGTCTGAGGGCTTCCTAGGTACCTTCTAAACTAAACCCTATCCTGTATTTCATATGATAAAACTCCAGTAGAAAATAGAACAACAGAACTACATCATGGACATTCATGTTCACATATAAGACATTGGTCAACCCATTCCTGTCCCTGCCCTAAATCTCAGAGTTACTGGGCCCCACCACACTGTCCATTTGTCAAAGCCAAGGATGATTTGGTATCTGTGCCTTACTGAGTTGAAGGGCTATCAGCTCTAAGTGATAGTTTTCAGGCTCCTAGTGATGGCCTTCAGAGCCCAGCTCAGACCCCAGAGTCCTGGGAAAGCCCAGGGTGTCATGGCTCCACAAATGTGGGTCCTTTTGATCAGTTTTTATATTAGGGGACTGTCCTTCCTGTTGTGGAGTCTTGGGATTTTCCATGATTTACCTGAATATTTTCAACACAGGAAGATTCAGTGAGATGTACCTAGATCCCTACCACTCCACAGCATCAACAGCTCTCTCCTGAAAGTTCACTTAAAAAGATTTCTGGGGCTGGGGATGTGGCTCAAGCGGTAGTGCGCTTGGCTGGCATGCATGGGTCACTGGGTTCAATCCTCAGCACCACATAAAAATAAAATAAAGATGTTGTGTCCACCAAAAACTAAAAAATAAATATTAAAAAAAACTTTTCTTTCTTTCTAAAAAAAAAAGAGATTTCTGTTCTTCACAGCCTCATTCCCATGACATTGAAAGGGGTATCATTTCAGTTTCTAAGTCACATCGAACAAAATTATGGGAGTCTGTCTGCTCATCCATATATGTGGTTGCCACTGTCACACTAAAAGGACTTTTGCTCTCTTGAGGCAACTCATATATGAGCTTGTTCTCTTTCCAGGCCTGGCATATTCCAAATGCTCATTTAACATGAGATGGTATTATTAGTGTCTCCCTTTGGATTTCAACCTACTACATGGCACTATAGCAAAATCATTTGTTCACAGAGAACATTGTATATACACTTATAAAATTAGATATAGACAGAACAGTATGCCATCATCAATAGAAAGTATGAATTATTATCTATCATCTTGGAAAAGTAAAAAAATGAATTTCTCTGAGCCTCAATTTCTATGTTTAGTAAATGAAGAGAGTGGGTCAAGAGGTGTCTAAGACTTAAAGTTATTATTCTAGACATGTTAGACTATTAAGGCAACTCTCAGGCGGGCTGTTGACCTAGCCAGGTTCTCAGTATTTGTATTTTTATTGTTCATCAAATCTCATTTCATGGCAAGGCTGTTGCATTTTGTTTTTTGGAAGAAAGAACAGCAAAATAAACTTCCCTGCAGCATTTGCATTTCTCCCCTCTGGGTACAGTTTAAGGGACCTGCTGTGGCATTTCCCTTCTGAAGACATACTGGCATGCCTGTTTAGCAACTACTGTTAGAAGCTACAGAAATCCAGCCAGTGTAAGCTGCCCCAAATAGGAGAGGGGAGGGCTCTTTCCAGGCAAATGCCAGTATAAAAGAGATGTGGGGGTCATAGTACAGGACAATCATTATTCTTTCTTTACTATTTCTTTTAATTCCTCACATTTCAACATTACAGAATCTGTAAAACAAGTAACATTTGCAAACAAAACACAATGAATGTTCAATGATGCTATGCATATTGCCAATCTCAATTTTTGTGATGAAAAAAGACAGAACGGAAACAACCAGGACACTGTCCAAGCAATGAAAATATCTGTTGCAACAAAGGTGCCTTCGCCAGCAGTTTAATTGTGACTGCACCCACACTCAGGGCCTCTGTTAACAAATTTCCTATAGCAAAGCTTGTATGAATATAGCAAATACAAAAATGTATAGTATTCTTGAAGTGTTTGAGTTAAATGAATTAATAGGTGTTCACCTCACTTGACTGAAGGTCTAGGAGAGCAGTTTATTTTTATTTTCTTCCTCAAACAGCACAGTATCTGGGAATTGGTGGTATAAATTAAACTTGTGGAATGATTAAATGAATGTATGAATCAAATGGAGGATTAAAAATGGAGCTGTTTGATTAAGTAGAGAAGGGAATACTAGCAAGAAGATAGAAGTGAAAGAAACAAAAAAAATCTGTAAAAATAAACAAATGTAAAAAGTACAGCAGAAAATCTAACACCACTCATCCTATAGGTTTAAAAAAACCTATAATGTAAATTGTATGTGAGCCAGTTGAGCTGGCTCCTCTTCGCTACACAATTACCCAAATCATAACCCTTATCTGCAGTTTCACTTTTTAGGATTTCAGTTACCTGTGGTCTGAAAATACTGAATGGAAAATTCCAGAAATAAATAATTTATGCTTTAAGTTGTGCTTCATTCTTAGTAATATGATGAAATCCCATGCCATCCTATTCCATCCTGCTTGAGACATGATTCTTCCCTCTGTCCAGAGTGTCTACACTAGTCATTTAGTAGCCATCTTGAATATCAGATCAACTGTCATGGTGTCACCGTGCTTGTATTCAAATAATTCTTTCTTTACTTAATAATGACTCTTAAGTGAATGAAGAGTGAAGTTTACAATTCAGATATGCCAAAGAGAAGTCATGAAGTGACTATAGTGACAGCAGGATGGCACCATATCTAACATGACTCCTTCCTGATCCCAGATATTAAAGGGAGTCTTAACCATGAGTATCCCCCAGTCTTTACTATCAGCTCTAACAAAAATTTTTTTTTTGAAAATTTCTTTTTCATGTGTGATCTGTTTTTCTCATCTCCTCCATGTCCTTTCCTTCCTTGTACCATGTGTGAATTCTTCAAATGGAACCTATTTCAGAAATCTGTTAAATAACCTGTTATTTACACATCCTTCCACACAGAATGCCCACTCTGGGGGGCAGCTTGATTTCTCCAGTGCATAAAGGACATTCGTGCCTAGTACAATAGGGAACTGGACCAAGCTGGAAACATCACTCCATAGACCCTTGTTTGAGGGGTGTTTGTTTCTCAGATTATCTCCCTGATGTTAGAGAGCTTGTCTCATGATCTCCTGGACTATGTTGTGCCACGCATAATGTGCACAGCTGGAAAGGTACATAGCTCAGGATTTCAGTCATCTCTATGAATCATTCCCAGGATACTTCTTAACAACAGTGGTACCTCAACGTTGACATTACTATAGATATTTCTTTACAACACTACCATGATATATGTACACAATTTTAATCATATCACTAAATGATGCACATCAAGTATATATGATTGTGGTTTAAAATTGGAGATAGCAGAATGACCAGACTATGGTTTCTCCTGGCACTACATGTATGAAGTTAGTTTTCCTTAGGATTGCATGAAATTGTGTCCCTTTCTTTGAATAATACTATCAGGAAAGTGTCTAAATTTTTCCTAATACTGATATAGAAATTTACTATCAGAAAAACAATTTTCCAACAGTTTCAAGGCAATGGACAACCAATCCATGAGTTCTTGACTATTACTGCAAATTCCTGTTGGTATGACTGCAGATTCCTCAGCCAAGCTAGATGCCCTTCAATGGATGAATGGATAAAAAAATGTGGCATTTATACACAATAGAATATTACTCAGCACTAAAAAAATAGCAAAATCATGGCATTTGCATGGAAATGGATGGCATTAGAGCAGATTATGCTAAGTGAAGCTAGCCTATCCCTTAAAAACTAATGCCGAATGTCTTCTTTGATATAAGGAGGGCAACTCAAAACAGATCAGGGAGGAAGAGCATGAGAAAAATATTTCCATTAAGCAGGGACGAGAGATGGGAGGGAAAGGGAGAGAGAAGGGGAATTGCATGGAAATGGAAGGAGACCTGCATTGGTATACAAAATTACATATAAGAGGAGGTGATGGGAAAGGGGGAAAAAAAGACGAGAGAGAGAGAAGAAGGGAGGGGAGGGGAGGGGAAGGGAGGGGAGGGTGGATAGTAAGGGATAGGAAAGGCAGCAAAATACAACAGACACTAGTATGGCAGTATGTATAAACATAGATATGTAACCCATGTGATTCTACAATCTGTACACGTGGTAAAAATGGGAGTTCATAACCCACTTGAATCAAATGGATGAAATATGATATATCAAGAGCATTGTAATGTTTTGAACAATAATAAAAAATAATAAAATAAAATACAAAAAAAAATAGATTGTCAAAGGGCACCTCATGTGACTCATCCACAATACTGAATATTAAGGACAATTTAGCTGTAGCTTTTCTCCTTCTTTGCATTTTCCATGGGAAAATTCTGCATTTTAAAAACTTTAAATTAAGTACTTTGTTGCAGAGTTTCTGGAGATATTTATTGGTCTTTGGGTTGGCCTCTGTGCTCATTTATCAATAGCACGCCGCTTTCCTTTTGGCTTTAAGTTTAATAAAAGTCTTGATATTTAGTATTATTTGGAAATCTTTGCTGAAACATTTCTAACTCTTGTTCATGGTCCTGTTTTTTTGTTTTTGTTTTTGTTTTTCTTTGTGTTCCATGATCCACCTGATGTTTCACCTCAAATCCAATTAATGGCTTAGAAACTTTTTTCTCATCACATGCAAAAACATACTAATTTATGAATTTTTTAAAAATATAAGAATTAGGTAATGAGAAATTTCCATAAAAACATTATGCAGAAGGCATTATAAAACAATAATCTATACTTAATGTTTGTCCATTTGTAATACAATGTGAAAACACCATAGTTTTCTTTGAAAATAAAAATTTATGCAACAATATTTGGTCACTAAATTATTGTTCATATTACTTGGTCTATACATACATATACACATGCCTTGAAATTCTTAAGATTTTCAGAGATGAAATTTAGAAAATTCAGAATATCTATAATTCACAGAATTAATGTCTCATATTTTATATTAATATGTGTGAACAATGCTTGTTGCATTTGTGAATGAAACAGAGAGCCTCAGCAAGGATTAGTGGTTGATCATTAAATCTTATCAGCAACAAACTACATAAATAACAACAACAGAGCAGTTGTTTAGGTAGCAAAATGAGTAGTTGCAACAAGATTTTGCATCTGCATAGGCTTTATTTTCTCATTCTGTGCAGCCTTTGTATTTTAATTTTTGGTGATGACAGGGTAGGCTAAGCACACTTATATCAAAGAACCTCAATTCCAGCACAGTAGTTTTTAAATCTGCATGAATGTGAGAATGTCTAAGGAAGCTAATAAAAATAGAGCCTGTCCTAGGATGTTGCACAGAAGCCACTGGTAGAAAGCAAAGGTGCCTCTTGGGGTATTAACATGTGTAGAGCCAGAGAAGCAGTACTCAGCTATGATGTGATATGCCCCACACTGAGGTCACAAGCAGTGGGAGCCAGCTGGTCATTATAAATTAACTTATAAAGTCACATCCAAATATATATATATATCTCCACTGCCAAGGATGTCATGACTACTCTCTGGGTTTTAAGGGTACCTATTACACATGTTCTTATAATCAACAGATCCTCAGTTTATATATTCAAAACTGGAATTCTGGGCTCCCTATTCAAATATGTTCCCTCCCAAGTGGTCTCCATCTCCTTCGATATGTCTATACCTACCTGGGCTCAGATAAGACAATGGAGTTATTTGTTTTTTGTTCCTTCCTTTCTCTGGACTGATATCTGGTCCATAACTTCTGATGCCAACAGTTCTTACCTTCTCTCGTGCTCCAAATTAGCCTACAAATGCCCAGCTTGGCTCAATAACTAAAGCAACGTCTTAGCCGGTCTTGCTTCCAGAAAAGGCATGACATGGTGGCTCAAAGCATGAACCACGCTACTGTTGTGCATCCCCAACATGCCCCTTTATAGCCAAATGACTTGAGGGAAGGGACACCGTAGGAATAACATGGATGCTGCCATCTTGAATCACTACCATCATGACTGTGTCAGGTTAACCCAGTTGGGTTTTCCTGTATAGTTAACCCAGGATGCTACAAATAGAAACATTTTAATTGCATTTAGAACTTTCTAACTAAGCCCTGGCACCAGGAGTGTGCCTGATTCCTAGCTTAAGATAAGCCAGGTACAATTTGGCTTTGATGAAGTCACTTTTATCTTAATTGGTCTTGCTGCCACCCAGGATCACGCTTCTGTAAGTTCTCCAATTTATTGCACCCTCCAATCCTGGATCTGTTGGCCTTACCTCTTTCTCTGGTCTCAGGACACCTTGGAGCCAGTTCTCATACACTAGGACTGAATTGTCCTAGAATATGCACCTTCTGCCCCCATTCTATCATAGCCTTCCAAACACTGCAGGTACCCTCCGTTTCCAGGGCCTTTGTACTTGTTAATTCCCTCTTACTAAAGACTTTTTCTCTGTTTTTCTCAGAGCTGGATTTTTTTTCAATGAACTTGAGGAACTTTCTAAATGAGTGCTATCTTAATCCCTCTATCCAAATTTATAATTCACCTGTCAACAGTCAAAATCCCCTTTTCTCGCTTTATTTTACTTCAGGGGACCTGCTGCCCTATGTTGCACTGCACATGTGACTCACTGACTATGCTAATGTCTGGTTCCCCACCCAAAAATGTGCACTCCACAGTGCTGGGATGTTATTCTGCTTCACTCCCAGCTGTATTTATAGCAGTACCTGGTTGTCAAATGTTATTAGACACTTTATTGCAACTCCTCAGTATTGTATCTTTTCAAAGATGTTTCTTCTGGTCACCCTGGGGAAGGAAATGATATTCTCAACACATAATTTTCAAGTCCTTGACCCTGGGTATGAATTGACCAGAGTATTAGCAAGCTGATTTTGCATTTTCTTTCCCATAGGCAGAGGTCCTTTATTAAATTTATGGCAAGAACACTAAGCTTATATTAGTTATATCACTATGTCACATATTAGCCCAAGTTAACCGATATCAAAAACTGTGCATCTACTTTTTTTTTCATGTCTTACCATTTAGACTATAAGTACCTCTGCTTTCTGGAAGATGTTGTTAAGTTTCAGTCTTAGAAGGGTAACAGCAATTACAAAGAATAAAATCAAGTTAGTATCATTCCATATGATTAAGCATTAAAACAAAATGCCTTTGAACCAGTGGTATATCCAAAGGGACTTTATATATTTGTACAACTATCTTGTCATGGCCTGAACCACATGTTCACCTATGATGATTAAAACACTTTCTGTTCACTACAATCAAACTGTGGACAGTCAAAAAATCAATTTCCAAGTCTTCCCTGTGACAGCAAATGTCTTTCTTTATAAAGGTGATCTACCTTAGCCTTACCAAGTCTGCTGTGTTAGTCATCTTTCTGTCACCACAACAAAACACCTGAGATAATTAACGTATAAAGAGTAAGGTCCACTTGGGCTCACAGTTTAGGGGTTTCCAGTTTAACATCAGGAGAACCCCGTGCTTTGGGTCCCTGGTGGGTGTGCCAGATGGCAATGCTGTGGAGTGCCTGGAAGAGCACATTGCTGTCATCAAGCTAGGAATCAAAAGAGGAAGAAGAAGAGACACAGGTCCCACAAGCTTCTTCAAGAGTACGTCTCCAGAGACATGAAGATCTTCTCTAAGGACCACTTCCATAATGGTCTTCCAACTCCCAATTGTGCCAGTATGGAAATCAAGCCTTCCATACATAGTCCCTTGGGGACATTCAAGACCCAAACTGTAGCGCCTGTTAACAGTTTGTTAGCAAAGCAGATACAGACACCAAAACCTTACTGATCATGGAATGTCCTTGGGATTTTCTATACTTTTCTATGGATCTTGGGTTTTTTTCAATAGATGGATCTTGGGATTTTTCAATAGATATGGATCCTGTGAGCAGGGTTAACACAAAATTATGAAAATCTTTAGCATGCCCTAGACATCAGTGATAATTAAACTCCTAACTAATAAAAGAGAAATGTATAATTGGGATGCCACTATCTTTTAAAAACTTATTTGTTCCTGCCTGATCCGCAGTAATGAAAGCAAAACAATTAAGACCCTGAATAACTTGAAAGCCTGGTATCATCTCTGGCACTGACAATATCTAGGAAGATCTCCTTGGGTGTTTTCCCACATATTTTATTGATCACTCATCTTTTGGCAAAATTAAGCCAGTGCATTTCTCTCTGCAATCACACTGCAATGTTTCTGTCAGTATTGATGATAAAATGCTTGCCCCAAATTCTAAAACAGCTAAAGGCACATTCATAGCAATGCCTTGAGAGCTCTCACACTTGACTGGTACACACTCAAAAAGGAATATATATATATATATATATATATATATATATATATATATATATATATATATATATATATATATATATATTCATCTTAATGCTAATTGCATCGTATGATTAGTCACTGCCAAAATGTTCAGACTTTGTTTTACCCATGAAGAGGTAGTAGGTATAAAAACTACATCAGGATTTTTTAAGCTATTTGAAACCTTCATAAATTAACCCATGGATAATTCCTTCCTTGTGGAAGTTACAACTTTATCAAGACAGTATATAGTAGTAATAACAGGGATACCAAATTATAGCTAAGTCATAATTACCTTAGTATCATCTAGAGTTGATTTTTTTCTGAACATTATTTCAGATGTGTAGGGTCAAGTTATGCAGAGATTGAAGTACCTGTTTCTATACCATTAGGGTAATACAGAAACAGTTCTCCAAAGGAGGGCTACCCCTTTTGGTTGGTGAAATGATGTTGAGGAGGAAAGCTTATGCACAGACACAGTTACAAAGGAATGGACAGTGCTGTATGTTCAGAGAGGCCATGGCTCACACCAATTAAGTTAGGGTAGTTATCATCCACTAGACTTGATTTTTTGAGCTCTAATACTTGCAGGAGCATATGTCACATAGAAAGAGTCAAGGATTTATGTACAATATGTATTTATTGTTATCTACCACAATTATTTTAAAACTGATTTTCTA